>NW_025547455.1:0-10663 GCF_905237065.1 Salmo salar
TCAAGTTCATATTTATATCCAAAAGCAGCGTTTCGGCGTTGATGTTCAGGAAATCGTTTCCCCTTCAATAACGACGATCAAGTCAGCACCACAAGTTAAATAATTAAAATTAGAAAACATTGGTAAAATATTATATTGTCATTTAAAGATTATAGATTTACATCTCTTGAGCATAATCGACTTGCAGATTTTAAAATAACCTTACTAGGAAATCACACTTTGCAATAATCCTGAGCACTGCGCCCAGAAAAATGCGCTTTGCGATACGGACAAGCGGCCATGTTGGAGAGATCTAAAATCGAAAATACTATGTAAATAATTCATTACCTTTGATTCTCTTCATCAGATGTACTTCCCAGGAATCCCAGGTCCATAACGAATGTGGTTTTGTTCAAAAAAGCTCATCATTTATGTCCAAAAGCTCCGTGTTGTTAGCACAAGATCTAAGCCCGCCTGACTTCACTTCATGAGCGAGGGGAAAAATATATTTACGTTTGTTCAAACATGTCAAGCGTTGTATAGCATAAATCATTAGTGCCTTTTTAACCAGAACATGAATAATATTCAAGGTGGGCGGAAGTGCATTATCTTTTAAAGCGTGTTGGAGCGTACCCAGCATGACCTCGTGGCGCCCGGAGAATTGTCGTATCAAGTTACCGAGGCTCTTGTTCGGTCAAGATCTCATAGTAGAGACTCAAAACACTTTTGTGAGGCTGGTGACATCTAATTGGAAGCAATAGGAAGTGCCAAAACATTAATCAACCCCTGTGTGTTTCAATGGCATAGGCAAACACTCTATAGGCTGGGTGGGACATGCAAGCGTCCCACCCGTGAGTGCTACCCCTCCATCAACAGCAGGTGCATTTCAAACAACAAATTTGAATCCAAATAAATGTCAAAAGGCTAGTGTTTTCAAACATACAGCTATTTTACACCCTTTGAAAGATAAGCATCTCCTTAGTATCTAACCACACGTTTTACGATTTCAAAAAAAGGTTTTACTGCGAAAGCATAAATTTAGAGTATGTTAGGACAGTACATTTACAAGAGTTGTGTGTGTAATGTTGTGCCAATTCAAAGACAGGCGTCACCAAAACCATAAAAATCAGCTAAAATTATGCACTAACCTTTTACAATCTCCAACAGATGACACTCCTAGGACATTGTGTTGTTGGAGACAATGCATGCATTTTTATCAAGTTCATATTTATATCCAAAAGCTCAAGCGCGTTTTACTGTGGGTTGATGTTCAAGGAAATCGTTTCCCTCCAATAACGGCATTCATGTCAGCACCACAAATTAAATAATTAAAATTAGAAAACATTGGTAAAATATTATATTGTCCATTTAAAAAAATTATATATTTACATCTACTTGAACGCATATCAACTTGCCAGATTTAAAAATAACCTTACTGAAATCACACTTTGCAATAATCTGAGCACTGCGCCCAGAAAAATACAGCGTTGCGATACAGACTAAGCAGCCATGTTGGGGAGATCTAAAATCGAAAATACTATGTAAATAATCCATTACCTTTGATTCTCTTCATCAGATGTCACTTCCAGGTATCACAGGTCCATAACGAATGTAGTTTTTAGTTCAAAAAAGCTCATCATTTATGTCCAAAAATCTCCGTCTTTGGTAGCACATGATCTAAGCTCGCCGGACTTGCACTTCATGAGCGAGGGAAAAAAAATATATTCTGAGTTCGTTCAAACATGTCAACGTTGTACCCTTAGCATAAATCATTAGGGCCTTTTTTAACCAGAACATGAATAATATTCGGATTGGTGGGCCGAATGCATTCTCTTTGCCGTGTTTGGAGCGAGGGTACCCAACATGAACTTCATGCGCGCCAGGTGTCTAATGGGCCATCATCGTTCCATGGCTCTTGTTCGGTCAGATCTCCCTCCGGAAGACTCAAAACACTTTGTAAAGGCTGGTGACATCTAGTGGAAGCAATAGGAAGTGCCCGAAATATTCCTCAGCCCCTTGTTTTTCAATGGCAAGGTTTAAAATCCCAACACATCAGGTATCCACTTCCTGTCAGAATCTGTCTCAGGGTTTTGCACCGCCAAATGAGTTCTGTTATACCACAGACGTTCCATTCATACACAGTTTTAGAAACTTTAGGGTGGTTTTCTATCCATATATATACACGTATATGCATATTCTGGTTGCACCGGGTAGGATTAGTAACCAGATTAAGTCGGGTAAAAAATTTTATCCAGCCGTGCAAATACTTGCCCCTAGCCTAACAGGTTAAAGGTAATTCAACACATCAGGTATCCACTTCCTGTCAGAAAATGTCTCCAGGGTTTTTGCTGTAGGCTGCAGGCTTGGTCTGTTATGCTCACAGACGCACCATGCAAACAGTTTTAGAAACTTTGGGGTGTTTTCTTTATCCATATAGCAAGTATATATGCATATTCTAGTTACTGGGTGGGATTAGTAACCAGATTAAATCGGGTACGTTTTTTTATCACCGGTGAAAATTTGCCCCCTAGCCCCAGCGGGTTAACGCCCCATCGGCGTTCCCGCGTTGTCAGTGTGCATCAGCGGTTGCTAAGCGTAATCCATCACGCAATCCCTTCTCAAATTCAGTTTATGTCGAGAAACGCATTTACGGTACTTATTTTTCATTGTGAGATACTGTTGGTTTCTGTTAATTTCACAAAGAGATTTCACAACAATTTTCCATGTTGCTAACTCATACGTTAAATTAAACATTTGTTATAAAATATTTTTCTCAATATCACTAAAATCATAATGCAAGGTTTTTTCTGCAGATTAGCGATTTTCCTATCTTGCTACCAACCTTATTACTTAACCATAAATGAAACATTTGTTTTACAAAAATCATTGTTCCTTTGATAGTGTTATTTAGCTGTGAAAGTAAAGAATGAAGTAGTTTTGGTTTGGATTTTTGCTTTTCAATGTGCAGATTTTCCTTTTTGGCCATTTCATGATTTTTCTTCATTTCCTTTGGTGATCTATTTGTGGGTGTACGGCGTCCTTGTCGATTGTGGTTCTAAGTAATTCCTTTGATATGTTCCTTTTATTTCCAATACATGTGTAGGATTTATCTTTGGCATAGGTTACATTCACAGTCAGCTGTGTTCATGCTCCGGTTTCTTTCACATTTGATGAGGGTATTTGAAAGTCGGCCTTTGAGTCGTGTATTATACCTCTATATTCTATTGTACTGATCCACCAGTAGACTAAATGAGTCAATGTAGTCTATGTATGATGAGGTTGAGTAGTACATTGTACACTCCATTCCACAGACCGTTAAACCCTAGAATCGGCTTCCTATATTGCAAAAAGCGTCCTTCACTCATCCTGCCAAACATACCCTCGTGAAACTGACCATCCTACCGATCCTCGACTCGGCCATGTCATTTACAAAATAGCCTCCAATACCCTACTCAACAAGCTGGATGCAGTCTATCACAGTGCCATCCGGTTTGTCACCAAAGCCCCATATACTACCAACCACTGCGACCTGTACGCTCTCGTTGGCTGGCCTTCGCTTCATAATCGTCGCCAAACCCACTGGCTCCAGGTCATCTACAAGACCCTGCTAGGTAAAGTCCCCCCTTATCTCCGCTCACTGGTCACCATAGCAGCACCCACCTGTAGCACGCGCTCCAGCAGATATATGTCTCTGGTCACCCCCAAAGCCCATTCCCAATTCCTTTGGCCGTCTCTCCTTCAGTACTCTGCTGCCAATGACTGGAAAGAACTACAAAAAATCTCTGAAACTGGAAACACTTATCTCCCTCACCAGCTGTCAGAGCAGCTCACAGATCACTGCAGCTGTACACATAGCCCCATCTATAATTTAGGTCCAAACAACTACCTCTTTCCCTACTGTATTTATTTATTTTATTTATTTTGCTCCTTTCCACCCCATTATTTCTGTTTCTACATTGCACTTTCTTCTACTACAAATCTACCATTCCAGTGTTTTACTTGCTCTATTGTGATTTACTTTGCCACCATGGCCTTTTTTCCCTTTACCTCCCTTCATCTCACCTCATTTGCTCCATTGTATATAGACTTGTTTTTCTACTCGTATTATTGATTTTGTGTTTGTTTTACTCCATGTGTAACTCTGTGTTGTTGTATGTTGTCAAACTGCTTTTGCTTTATCTACTGGCCAGGTCGCAATTTGTAAATGAGAACTGTTCTCAACTTGCCTACCTGGTTAAATAAAGGTAAACTAAATATATAAAATAAAATATAGACTTTTTTTCTTTTCTTTTTTTCTACAGTATTATTGACTGTATGTTTTGTTTATTCCATGTTGTAACTCTGTGTTGTTGTATGTGTCCAGATTTCTTGTGCTTTATCTTGGCCAGGTCGCAGATGCAAATGAGAACTTGTTCTCAACTAGCCTACCTGGTTAAATAAAGGTGAAATAAAATAAAAAATAAAATAATATTAACCTAATATAAACCTACTATTGATAGTGATAATTAATGCCTGGGGGCATTTTTTGTTAGTTTTTGCTGTTCTCCAAATTGTATTTTAGAGTTTTAAAGTACAGGTAATTATCTGGTGGGAGGGATTTCTACACACCCCATTTAGCCATACCCTAGGTTTAGCTGTATTTCTACACACCCCATTTAGCCACATACCCTAGGTTTAGCTGTATTTCTACACACACCCCATTTAGCCATCAGACCCTGTATACAGGGTTTAGCTGTATTTCTACACACCCCATTTAGCCATACCCTAGGTTTAGCTGTATTTCTACACACCCCATTTAGCCATACCCTAGGTTTAGCTGTATTTATACACACCCCATTTAGCCATACCCTAGGTTTAGCGTATTTATAAAATTTAGCAAAGTATTGTATTTCTACACACCCAAACTACTTTGTGTGGCTATTGGACAGGAGGATGGGAGGGAGATGGAGAGCAAGAGAGAAGGGAGAGAGAGGGAGATGTCATCAGAAAGATAGGGCTGTTTGACAGACGAACATGCAGTCAACTGAATATCTTTTCATTACTGACTTCTCACCAGTGATGTCATCATAAATCCATGTAACCTTTTCCTCTCGGGGCCCAGTCCAGCCTGACCCTGACATATAGCATCAGGCCTGTTGAGTTGACTTGGGTAACAGACCTCTAGCTTCTACACCACATCCCCCTTCTCCTGCTCTAACATGAGACCTCATCAGTACTCATTTGGGTGCTTGGTACTGTTTATATTTAGGTGCTGGAACATTAAGCCAATATTCTATAACAGGTGAACTCCAAGCAGTAGAAAGTTAGAGGTGATATTATAGAACACTTTGTGAAACGTTGCTGCTCTGTCAGCAGTTTCCTGTGGAGTTTTTTAACAGATCAGTTTGCTTTGTAGTGTGTTCAACCAATTGATCCAAGATAAGTTGCTGAAGAAGTTTGAGGGGAAGTGAGAAGGAGGGTAGAGGAGAGTGAGAGGGAGACATTTGTGGAGGAGAGAGAAAGAGTAAAGGAAGGGAGATATATTTTGCCTATAATGACTTCTCACCAGTGATGTCATCCTAACCAGTAATCGTTTCCGCTTATTGTCCCAGCTCACCTTGACCTCTGACCTCTGGAACTGAACTATAGAGAAAAAAACGAAATCTAGATGTATTAAACTAGATAGACTGCAAACTCATCTGCAAAGAGAGGTTCACATGGAAGTGGAATGTGTGTTCACATGGGTGTTGTTGCACCATACCAACGATAAGCCTGTCTTCCCCATCACATCATAAAAGGTCATGTTGATGTTCATTTCTTGTCCCCCCCAACAATCACAAACAGCTAACATTAAACACACAACATTTTTCAAAAGAGAAATTATATTTAAAAAAAATATGTATTAACTACATAAAACAATTAAGACTACTCCACTAGGGCCCTCTCAGTCAGCTGCTCCACTTGGGCCCTCTCAGCCAGCTGTTCCAGTTGTGCCCTCTCAGCCAGCCCGGCTCCACTAGGTCCCTCTCAGCCACGCTGTTCCAGTTGTGTCCCCCCAGCCAGCCGGCTCCACTAGGGCCCTCTCAGCCATCTGGCTCCCACTAGGGCCCTCCCATCCAACCAGCTCCACTAGGGCCCTCCCAGCCAGCTGCTCCACTTGGGCCCTCTCAGCCAGCCGGCTCACACTAGGGCCCTCCCAGCCAGCTGCTCCACTTGTGCCCTCTCAGCCAGCTGGCTCCAGTAGGGGCCCTCCCATCCAGCCGGCTCCACTTAGGGCCCTCTCAGCCAGCTGGCTCCATTAGGGGCCCCCTCTCAGCTCTCACTAGGGCCCACTCTCTTTATATGCTACAATCACAACTGGCAGCTGGCTGAGTGGTCCCTAGTGGAACCAGCTGGCTGAGAGGGCCCTGATGGAGCCATAATGGGTTTTTTCAGCCCAGGTGCAATTTAGATATTGGCCAATAGATGTCAGCGGTGTATGTGCAAAGTTTTAGTCTGATCCAATGAACAGTTGTATTTCTGTTCACTTAATTTTGTATCAATGCTGCCCAAATGTGCCTCTAATTGTTTATTAATAACTTTTCATGTTCAAAAGTGTGCACTCTCCTCAAACAATAGCATGGTATTCTTTCACTGTAATAGCTCCCTGAATATTGGACAGTGCAGTTAGATTTAACAAGAATTTAAGCTTCTGCAAATATCAGATACGTTTATGTCCTGGGAAATGTTCTTTTTACTTACAACCTCATGCTATTCGCATTAGCTTACGTTAGCTCAAATGTCCAGCAGGGGTCCCTTCCAATCCTGAGAAGTTAAATAAAAAAGAAGCATAAATGTTTGGTGTTCACCAAAAGGCATGTGAGACTCCCAAACATATGGAAGAAGGAATTCTGGTCAGATGAGACTAAAATTGAGCTTTTTAGCCATCAAGGAAAACGCTATTTCTGGCGCAATGCAAAATCCCAACACCTCTCATCACCCTGAGAACACCATCCCCACAGTGAAGCATGGTGGTGGCAGCATCATGCTGTGGGGATGTTTGTCATCGGCAGGGACTGGGAAACTGGTCAGAATTGAAGGAATGATGGATAGCGCTAAATACATGGAAATTTTGAGGGAAACCTGTTTCAGTCTTCCAGAGATTTGAGACTTGGACGGAGGTTCACCTTCCAGCAGGACAATGACTGTAAGCATACTGCTAAATCAACACCCAAGTGATTTAAGGGGAAACATTTAAATGTCCTTGAATGGCCTAGTCAAAGCCCAGACCTCAATCCAATTGAGAATTTGTGGTATGACTTAAAGATCGCTGTGTACACCAGCGGAACCCATCCAACTTGAAAGAGCTGAGCAGTTTTTGCCTTGTGGAGAATGGCAAGGCAAACATCCCAGTGGCTAGATGTGCCAAGCTTATAGGACATACCCAAAAGACTTGCAGCTGTAATTGCTTGCAAAAGGTGAAGCTCTACAAAGTATTGACTTTGGGGGGGCTGAAAAGTCATGAATGCTCAAGTTCTGTTTTTTTGTTTATTTCTTGTTTGTTTCACAATAACACATATTTTGCATCTTCAAAGTGGTAGGCATTTTGTGTAAATCAAATGATACGAACCCCCCCAAAATCTATTTTAATTCCAGGTTCTAAGGCAACAAAATAGAAAATGCCAAGGGGGGTGAATACTTTCGCAAACCACTATACATATTTCCCTGCCATATTACATAATTTATGCAGCAGCATACAATACATTTTTTTTGATTCACCTTGTTGTGCTGTGCTCACTTGAACAGGAAGGGGGCACAGCAGGTCCTTCGTGGGTGTCACGGATCCCCTCGTACTGTTGTTCATTCTGTGCACCAGTTTCGGAGGTCTACGTCACCGGCCTCTAGGCACTGAACACGCTCTAATTTTTCGCACACCTGGTATATTTAGGTTCTGGAACATTAATCCAATATTCTATAAGAGGTGAACTCAAGCAGTAGAAAGTTAGAGGTGATATTATAGGACACTATGTGAACTGCTGCTCGGTCAGCAGTTTCCTGTGGAGTTTTTATTTTCTGTAGTGTGTACAACCACTGATCCAAGATTAGTTGCTAAGAAGTTTATCTCACATCATTGACCCAATGAACTAATGACACAGAAGTCATATAGCCTAGCAGGTATGTTCCACTCTTCAGTCCACTCTTCATGACAGTAGACCTGTATAGCTCAGTGGAGCCCCCAGTTAGAGACAGATATGATACCTGCTGTGATATTGATGATCCTGTTCTGCTGGAGCAGCAGGTAGGATGCTCTTATACTGATATACACTTGCGACATATGTTTTAATATTGTTATATATATTATAATTTGCAGGGCTAATAAAATAAAAATCTGTCTCAAAGCAGGACAATAACGACAACACCTGTAAATATAATTCTCCATCTGGGGACCTTTTTTTCTGTTTGGTCTCTCCTGTGTGAGTGATGAGGTCACAGAATTCGGGTCTGTTCAAAAGCTAGAGGTCTGTGACCTGAGTCAAGCTCAACAGGCCTGATGCTATATTTTAAGAAGAGAGAGAGAGATGAGCAGAGAGAGAGGGAGGAGAGGGGGGTGGGGATGGCAGAGGAGAGAGAGTAGTGGAGAAAAGAGAGAGAGAGGAAGAGACGAGAGCATAGCCAGGGGAAGTAAAGGTGTTAATGGTACAGAGGATACTGGGGTACTGGGGGTGCTGAGGGTGCGGAGGGTGCGGAGAGTACAGAGGGGGCTGCTGACGGTGCTGAGGCTGAGGGGGCTAAGGGTACTGAGGTTGATGAGGGTACTGCTTGGTGGTGGGGTGGGTGGTGGTGGGTGCTGGGTGCTCCTCCTTAGGTATGTGGATCTCAGTTATGTCCTGTAAGTAGCGAGGTCCGTGATAAAGTCACTCTCACTACACTGGAAATGTACTGGAATAGAACAACAAAAAGCAAAAACATTTATTATACATGTTGTGTCTTTTGGCTATTTTGGATTAAGTGATATGACATGCTATTCTATAAAATAATTTCTCTGTGAAATTAAACCTGTCTCGGCTAGGGGGCAGTATTTTCACGGCTGGATAAAAAACTACCCGATTTAAACGGTTATACTCTTTTTTTTTTGCCAAGAAACGAGAATATGCATATTATTAGTAGATTTGGATAGAAAACTCTGAAGTTTCTAAAACGTTATTTAAAGAATGATATATAGAGAACTCCTTTATGCAATCGCTTATGTCAGATTTTTAAAACAGCTTTCGGAAAGCACATTTTGCAATATTCTGAGTACATAGCTCAGCCATCACGGCTAGCTATTTTGACACCCGCCAACTTCGGGACACACTAAACTCAGAATTAGTATTAGAAAAATGGTATTACCTTTGCTTGATCTTCGTCAGAAGGCACTCCCCAGGACTGCTACTTCCACAAAAAAATGGATTGTTTTTGTTCCAAATAATCCATAGTTATGTCTAAATACCTCAGTTTTGTTACGTGCATTCAGGTCACTTATCCAAAGGGTAACGCGCATGAGCGCATTTTGAGACAAAAAATCTTAGAAGCATGTCAAACGCTGTTTAAAAATCAATTTTTATGGTATTTTTTCTCAGAAATAGCGATAATATTCCAATCAGACAATAGTGTATTTTCCTATTCAAAGAGGAAAAAAAACAGCATGGTCTCGTGAACGCGCATATCCAATCTCATTGCCACCAGGCACTACCGAGAAACTGAGCTACGTAATCTGCCCAGAGACAGGACGCAATCCACTTTCTGAAGGCTTTAGAGAGCCAATGGAAGCCTTAGAAAGTGCTACATAACCCTAGAGACACTGTAGTTTTGATAGAGAACCAAAAGAAGAACAACAAATTAGACAGGCCACTTCCTGCTTGAATTGTTCAGGTTGCTGCCACATGAGTTCTGTTATACCACAGACACCATTCAAACAGTTTTAGAAACTTCAGAGTATTTTCTATCCAAATCTACTAATAATATGCATATTTCGCTTTGGGCAAGAGAAAAATCCAGTTTAAATTGGGTACGTTATCAGCCGCGGAAAAAGGTCGGTCCCTAGCCCATGACAGGCTAACCTTGATGATTTCATCAGATGGCACTCACAGGACTTCATGTTACACAACAAATGTATGTTTGTTAGATAAAGTTAATCTTTATGTCAAAAACCTCTTTGAAATTGGGTGATGTACAGTAATCATTGTTCAAACAAACATCGGTGAAATTTAAGAGAGCACATCAAATTTACAGAAATATCATCATAAACATTGATGAAAAATACAAGTAGTGGTGTATAGGATTAAAGATAAACATCTTGTAAATCAAGCCATGTGTAGATTTCGAAAAGGCTTTACGGCGAAAGTTAATACCACGTGATTATGTGTTAGGTCAGCGCCCAGCAACAGAAAAAAACCATACAGCCATTTTCCAACCAAGGAGAGGTGTCACAAAAATGAGAAATAGCATTAAAATTAATTACTTACCACGGATGATCTTCATCTGGTGGCACTCCCAGGTCTCCATGTTAGACAATAAATGTTTGTTATGTTGGAGCAACAAATATGTCAAAACCTCAGTGTTGGTGCGAATTCAGTAATGAAGTAATGCACGTCAACATCCAGACGAAAAGTTAAAAAGTGCATACGAAGTTTCAGAAACATGTCAAAACGATGTTTAAAATCAATCCTCGGTGTTTTTGGCTATA
>NW_025547456.1:0-8467 GCF_905237065.1 Salmo salar
GTCTGTCTGTCTGTCTGTCTGTCTGTCTGTCTGTCTGTCTGTCTGTCTGTCTGTCTGTCTGTCTGTCTGTCTGTCTGTCTGTCTGTCTGTCTGTCTGTCTGTCTGTCTGTCTGTCTGTCTGTCTGTCTGTCTGTCTGTCTGTCTGTCTGTCCGTAATGTGTTGATAGTAATATACTATGTTGTTAGGTACAGAATAGAGGGAGGTAAGTGGTTATCTATCTATAATAATAATATACTATGTTGTTAGGTATAGTTTAGAGGGAGGTAAGTGGTTAGGCCACCTTAAAGGAGTTGGGGGAAGTTGCACCTAGATGCTGATCTTGGGTCAGTTTTGCTTTTCCTCAACAAGTGGTTAAGGATAGGTTTGGGGTTGTGTCATGGCTAAAATGGATCCATCTTTTGTCAGATAAACGTCATATTTCCCTTTTCATAGCAGGTTAGGAGAATTAGGTTAAGGTTAGGATTAGCTAAAATGCTAAAAATATCACCTTTTGATGTGAATTTGACAATAGCAGGATCCCTTCTTGCCATGACCTTGGGGTTGGGGAAGCTGATCCTGGTCTTTACCTAGGAAAAACCCTGAAGCTTAGGCCACAGTAAGACAGTCCATTTCCAGTACCCACATCCCACCCCTAGGGGGCAGTGCCTGGAGTGCCAGCATGGTTAATAGTTGTTAACATAGTGAAGTTTCCACTATGAACTCTGGTAACCCTAACTCTAACCCTGCTAAATAGTCATAAGACTGATAAATAGTTAATTCATGTTTACCTGGACTATCTGCACTGACCCTACATACACTCACAATACTATATATACACACTCACTCATAATACTATATATTCACACTATATACACACTATATATACAATACTATATATTCACACAATATACACACTATGTATACAATACTATATATTCACACTATATACACACTATATATACAATACTATATATTCACAAAATATATACAATACTATATATTCAAACTATATACACAATGCTATATATTCAAACTATACACACACTATACATACAATACTATATATTCACACTATATATACAATACTATATATTCACACTATATACACACTATATATACAATACTATATATTCACACTAGATACACACTATATATACAATACTATATATTCATACTATATACACACTCAATCACACACTACATTGACACACAAATCCCACACCAACACAACACAGACAGAGATATGCATACCGACACAACACACACACACACACACACACACACACACACACACACACACACACACACACACACACACACACACACACACTTGACCCTCATCATCTGCTGCTCTGTTCTTTATTTGACTTGTATTTTATTTGTATCACTTGTTGTTTCATCTCTTTTCTACTATTTGATATTTTCACCAGTATGTGGTAACATTTCACAACTATTAGAACAAAACTCACAACAGATCATCAACAAGGCTGTTTTTTCTAAACTTTCAGCACATTTTCAATTCAAGTTCAACACACCAAATCACACAGTAACTTTTCCACCAAACCTAATCAGTGATTCATTTAGAAATACATTTCATATAAAGTAATATCCTTTCACAATACAATGCTCACAAGACTTTCATATGATTCTCTTCTCATTTGTTTAAATACATTTGACCATCACTTAATACAACTGACCTTACAGTTTTTCCTAATTGTTTACACACTAAAACTGTCCCATGAGGACCAATGACCCAAACCTGTAACTCATTTATCAGAACCAGACACCACATCTACAATACTACTGGAACATGAGGCCCAATGACCCAAACCTGTAACTCATTTATCAGAACCAGACACCACATCTACAATACTACTGGAACATGAGACACAATGACCCAAACCTGTAACTCATTTATCAGAACCAGACACCACATCTACAATACTACTGGCACATGAGGACCAATGACCCAAACCTGTAACTCATTTATCAGAACCAGACACCACATCTACAATACTACTGGCCCATGAGGCCCAATGACCCAAACCTGTAACTCATTTATCAGAACCAGACACCACATCTACAATACTACTGGCCCATGAGGACCAATGACCCAAACCTGTAACTCATTTATCAGAACCAGACACCACATCTACAATACTACTGGCCCATGAGGACCAATGACCCAAACCTGTAACTAATTTATCAGAACCAGACACCACATCTACAATACTACTGGCCCATGAGGCCCAATGACCCAAACCTGTAACTAATTTATCAGAACCAGACACCACATCTACAATACTACTGGCCCATGAGGACCAATGACCCAAACCTGTAACTAATTTATCAGAACCAGACACCACATCTACAATACTACTGGAACATGAGGACCAATGACCCAAACCTGTAACTGATTTATCAGAACCAGACACCACATCTACAATACTACTGGCCCATGAGGACCAATGACCCAAACCTGTAACTCATTTATCAGAACCAGACACCACATCTACAATACTACTGGAACATGAGGACCAATGACCCAAACCTGTAACTAATTTATCAGAACCAGACACCACATCTACAATACTACTGGAACATGAGGACCAATGACCCAAACCTGTAACTCATTTATCAGAACCAGACACCACATCTACAATACTACTGGAACATGAGGACCAATGACCCAAACCTGTAACTAATTTATCAGAACCAGACACCACATCTACAATACTACTGGCCCATGAGGCCCAATGACCCAAACCTGTAACTAATTTATCAGAACCAGACACCACATCTACAATACTACTGGCCCATGAGGACCAATGACCCAAACCTGTAACTCATTTATCAGAACCAGACACCACATCTACAATACTACTGGCCCATGTTTAGCTTTACACTCAGATTTCAATTGTACAACAAACATTTGGCAAAACACAACACACAATTCTCTACCTTTCGCACAACCTTCACAAGTAAAATCTCTTGTGTGTAAATGAAAAGCAGCACTGTTCAACAAGCTGAGATCAATTACCAATTGATCACTTTCACTCTGCACAAGTGGTAACACCAGTTGCGTAAATGTTCACTTCACAATCAGACCTTTGGTATGGATAAAAAGACCACAGATGAGTCCTCCTGTATTTGGAGAACAATGGAAGCAAACTGGCAGAGAGAGGTAGAGGAGGAGGAAGAGGAGGAAGACCAAGAACAAGGAGAGTAATCTGTGATGAAATTTGAGCGACTGTGGTGGACCATGTGGTCAACCATGGTTTGACCTTGATAGAGGCTGGACAGAACATGTGGTCAACCATGGTTTGACCTTGATAGAGGCTAGACAGACCATGTGGTCAACCATGGTTTGACCTTGATAGAGGCTAGACAGACCATGTGGTCAACCATGGTTTGACCTTGATAGAGGCTAGACAGACCATGTGGTCAACCATGGTTTGACCTTGATAGAGGATGGACAGACCATGTGGTCAACCATGGTTTGACCTTGATAGAGGCTGGACAGAGAGTACACCCCAATCTGAGCCACTTCACCATAGCATCCATCATCCAGACGTTCCACAATGAGAAGAGGTTTGTACTGCAGACATTGGACCTCTCTACTACTTTTACTACTTGACAGAAGTACAACATAAAGCACAGTAAAGACTGGAGATTCCAATACACATACTGTATTACTGTACTGTTTACTGTACTGTATGGAGGAAACTGGGAGCTATACTACTCTGTAACATGTTTATCTTGTATACTGTAATACTGTAGTGTTTACTGTACTGGATGGAGGAAACTGGGGGCTATACTACTCTGTAACATGTTTATCTTGTATACTGTATTACTGTAGTATTTACTGTACTGTATGGAGGAAACTGGGAGCTATACTACTCTGTAACATGTTTATCTTGTATACTGTATTATTGTAGTATTTACTGTACTGGATGGAGGAAACTGGGAGCTATACTACTCTGTAACATGTTTATCTTGTATACTGTAATACTGTAGTGTTTACTGTACTGTATGGAGGAAACTGGGAGCTATACTACTCTGTAACATGTTTATCTTGTATACTGTATTACTGTAGTGTTTACTGTACTGTATGGAGGAAACTGGGAGCTATACTACTCTGTAACATGTTTATCTTGTATACTGTATTACTGTAGTGTTTACTGTACTGTATGGAGGAAACTGGGAGCTATACTACTGTGTAACATGTTTATCTTGTATACTGTATTATTGTAGTATTTACTGTACTGGATGGAGGAAACTGGGAGCTATACTACTCTGTAACATGTTTATCTTGTATACTGTATTACTGTAGTGTTTACTGTACTGTATGGAGGAAACTGGGAGCTATACTACTGTGTAACATGTTTATCTTGTATACTGTATTACTGTAGTGTTTACTGTACTGTATGGAGGAAACTGGGAGCTATACTACTGTGTAACATGTTTATCTTGTATACTGTATTACTGTAGTGTTTACTGTACTGGATGCTATGTTGTTGTTGTAGAACTGAAAGACGACCACCACGTGGTACAACACGTCTATTTACAGGAGAACAGGAGGCTGCCATTGTGTAAATGGTAGTTGAACATAATGCCATAAGACTGCAGGAAAGCCATCAACAGATGATTGAAAACCCTGTCATCTTCCGTAACATCAGAGTGAGTTTATCAACCAAAACCCACATCCTTAATAAACATCATCTCTGGATGAAGCACATCTACAGTCCCATTTGAAAGGAATCCCCAAAGAGTGAAAGATAAACACTACAAATATCTGCAGTAAGTAATATACTCGTATTACTCTCTAGTAACATCAGAGTATCATTGATGTTACCAATAATATACTAGTATTACTCTCTAGTAACATCTTAGTATCATTGATGTTACCAGTAATATACTAGTATTACTCTCTAGAAACATTAGAGTATCATTGATGTTACCAGTAATATACTAGTATTACTCTCTAGTAACATTAGTGACTCATTGATGTTACCAGTAATATACTAGTATTACTCTGTAGTAACATTAGAGACTCATTGATGTTGCCAGTGAACTTTACTATTCAGCAATTACAGTATTTACTGTCATTTCAGAAAATCATGGAGTTGGATGCAAGTCCCATCCTCCAGGAACTCATATTCATAGATGAGGCTGGAATCAATTTAGCGAAGAAGAAGACGAGAGGAAGGAACATCATTGCACAATGTATCATCATTGAGGTACCTGTCCAGCGCGGGGAAATGTCACCATAATATTATGTGCAGCTATGAGCCACAATAGGGTCCTCCACCACCATGCCACCCTTGGACCAGACCACACTGCCCATCTCCTTTATTTCCTCAACACCTTACATGACAGTCTTTACCAGCCAGAGCAGAGAGGGTCAGGTTATCCTGAGAACCTAATGTATGTTCTAATTTTTGACAGTGTGAGTTTTCATCGGGCTGCTCAGGTCAACTGGTTACCCCGGTAGAAGATTAGGATGAAGTTAAATCTATTTAACCTGTTAGGGCTAGGGGGCAGTATTGACACAGCCGGATAAAAAACGTACCCGATTTAATCTGGTTACTACTCCTGCCCAGTAACTAGAATATGCATATAATTATTGGCTTTGGATAGAAAACACCCTAAAGTTTCTAAAACTGTTTGAATGGTGTCTGTGAGTATAACAGAACTCATATGGCAGGCCAAAACCTGAGAAGATTTCATGCAGGAAGTGGCCTGTCTGACAAGTGTTTCATCTTGGCACTTTTTATTGAAGACTGAGGATCTGTGCAATAACGTGACACTTCCTACGGCTCCCATAGGCTCTCAGAGCCCGGGAAAAAGCTGAACGATATCGAGGCAGGCTCTGGCTGAAAGACTTTATCGCTTTTGGCAAATGGCCACTCAGAGTACTATGGGCTTAGGCGCGTGCCCGCGTCGACCGAATGCTTTCTTTTCTTTTGTCTGTTTACCTAAACGCAGATTCCCGGTCGGAATATTATCGCTTTTTTATGAGAAAAATGGCATAAAAATAGATTTTAAACAGCGGTTGACATGCTTCGAAGTACGGTAATGGAATAATTCGATTTTTTTTGTCACGAATTGCGCCATGCTCGCCAACCTTATTTACCCTTTCGGATAGTGTCTTGAACGCACGAACAAAACGCCGCTGTTTGGATATAACGATGGATTATTTTGGACCAAACCAACATTTGTTATTGAAGTAGAAGTCCTGGGAGTGCATTCTGACGAAGACAGCAAAGGTAATAACATTTTTCTTATAGTAAATCTGACTTTGATGAGTGCTAAACTTGCTGGGTGTCTAAATAGCTAGCCCTGTGATGCCGGGCTATCTACTGAGAATATTGCAAAATGTGCTTTCACCGAAAAGCTATTTTAAAATCGGACATATCGAGTGCATAGAGGAGTTCTGTATCTATAATTCTTAAAATAATTGTTATGCTTTTTGTGAACGTTTACCGTGAGTAATTTAGTAAATTCACCGGCAGTGTTCGGTGGGAATGCTAGTCACATGCTAGTCACATGCTAATGTAAAAAGCTGGTTTTTGATATAAATATGAACTTGATTGAACAAAACATGCATGTATTGTATAACATAATGTCCTAGGGTTGTCATCTGATGAAGATCATCAAAGGTTAGTGCTGCATTTAGCTGTGGTTTGGGTTTATGTGACATTATATGCTAGCTTGAAAAATGGGTGTCTAATTATTTCTGGCTGGGTACTCTGCTGACATAATCTAATGTTTTGCTTTCGTTGTAAAGCCTTTTTGAAATCGGACAGTGTGGTTAGATTAACGAGAGTCTTATCTTTAAAATGGTGTAAAATAGTCATATTTTAGAAAAATGTAAGTAATAGCATTTCTAAGGTATTTGAATAACGCGCCACAGGATTCAACTGGCTGTTGAGTAGGTCCCACCTAGCCCATAGAGCATGGGTGTCAAACTCTGGTAATTATATTTGGCCCGTGAGACAATACCAAATTACTACTAGAGCTGGCCCGCCGGTATTATACAGCGCATTCACCGCTAATACTACGAATCCCATAATGCTCTGCTGTTGTTTTCGCGCGCCAATCAGGACAGGACCCAGAAACGCCCTCTCTTCTGTGACAGTAGTCATAGCAACATAGACGCTACAACTGTCAGCGCGCTATCCCTTCCCAAAAATGGCGAAAAGAAAGGCAGAAAACAGGAGCTTTCTGGACAAGTGGGAGGCAGAATATCTGTTTACATATGTAAAAGACAAACCTGTTTGTCTTGTTTGTGGAGTCAACGTGGCTGTAAGTAAGGAGTACAACATTAGACGACACTATGAAACGAAACACCATGACAAATACAAGGACCTGGACATGACTCAAAGGAGCCAGAAAGTAGAGGAGATGAAAAGAAGTTTGGTTTCACAACAGAATATGTTCAAAAAAGCCACATTGCAAAGTGAGGCTGCTGTAAAGGCTAGTTATATGGTGGCAGCAGAGATCGCAAAATCAGCCCGGCCCTTTAATGAGGGAGAGTTAGTGAAAAAGTGCATGATGAAAGTTTGTGACCTCGTATGCCCAGAGAAAAAGCAAGCATTTTCAAACGTGAGCCTGAGCAGGAACACAGTAGCTGATCGCACATGTGATCTTGCCACCAATCTGTATGACCAGCTGATGGAAAAGGGAAAAGATTTTGTTGCGTTCTCCCTCGCTGTGGATGAGAGCTGCGACGCATCTGATACTGCTCAGCTGTCAGTCTTCATCCGTGGAGTATTATCATTTTATTTGTAAAATTATTAGCCAGTGGAAAAAGTTTATTTTGGTATTTAAATCAGAAGGCCGCAAATAGAAAAGAGGCATACGATTTTTATTTAAATTGTATTTATTTAATAAAGGAATGCCATTGATGTGTTTTTTTCATTTGAAATTCGATTTTGCATGTCTCCACTATTAAATGATATATTGTATGGTAATAAGCGATGCTTGTTCCATATTCAATGTTAAAGCAAAACTTGTTTGGGTCCATATTAAAAGGTTCATTTGTTCAATGTTGGCCCGCAACTTTGTTCAGGTATTACATTTTGGCCCACTGGGTATTTCAGTTTGACACCCCTGCCATAGAGGTTAACCAGTTTTATTTATACATTCTTTAGTAGGTGTCATGATGTGGCCCTTTCTGGGTATAGATCGTGGCATCCCCTCTCTCTCACTCACTCTCTCCTACACCCAGGTTCTGTTATCTCAGGCCATAAATTCCTGGCAGAGACTCTCCCCCTGGTCATGCAGAGAGAGAGAGACACAGAGAGAACAAAGGATTTCACATGAACTCCTAAATCCCCAACATGGGAATTTGAAACATAATGTCCACTTGTGAGAAGGTGGGAATGGTCCGTGGACACTTACGGGACGGGTATGACGAGTGTGTTTCATTTGGTGACCTCAGAGAGGACAGGAAACACACATAACTATATCTCTGAATGCGAA
>NW_025547457.1:0-25000 GCF_905237065.1 Salmo salar
AATCTTTGCGCTTTGGTCTACTCCTTCTTCCACAGACGAACGTTACAAATTCTAATGTTTAGTCCGTTATAGCTTAACTTGTTATGAAATAACCTACAGATACTAAATGGATGTAGGACTATCCCATCTTTGTTAAATATGTTAAACGTGTTTTGCTCTCCACATTGTAAGAAGCCTAATTGCATGGCTTTTCAATATGGCAATATATTGTTAAACATAGAATTGCTTCTGATATATAAAGGGCAACTGTAAATGTCAATAAATCTGCCTTGTCTGAGCCACGGACATGCCAAACGTTGTAAATAAACAAGATTACATTCAAATTTCAATCCAAACGAAACAACATCTGTCACGTCCTGACCATAGTAAGTGGTTATTTTCTATGGTAGAATAGGTCAGGGCGTGACAGGGGGGTGTTTGTCTATGTTTTTGTATTTCTATGTTCAGTTTCTAGTTTTGTATTTCTATGTTCGTTTTTGTTTGGTAATGATCTCCAATTAGAGGCAGCTGGTCGTCGTTGTCTCTAATTGGAGGTCATAGTTAAGCTGAAGTTTGTCCCACCTGTTTTTGTGGGTGATTATATTTTGTGAGTAGTGTTTGTTTCTCCTCTGCATCACGGTTTGTTGTTTTTGTAGATTTCAGTTATTTGATGTATTGCATAGTTTTCACGGATTAAATAAATATGTGGAACGAAACACACGCTGCACTTTGGTCCGCTCCTTTTGACAGCCGTGACAACAACTTGTTATAAATAGGGTCAAACTGGATCCTTTAATAAAGACTGTTTTAGCTGCTCCCAGACTGGATCCTTTAATAAAGACTGTTTAGCTGCTCCCAAACTGGATCCTTTAATAAAGACTGTTTTTGCTGCTCCCAGACTGGATCCTTTAATAAAGACTGTTTAGCTGCTCCCAGACTGGATCCTTTAATAAAGACTGTTTTAGCTGCTCCCAGACTGGATCCTTTAATAAAGACTGTTTAGCTGCTCCCAGACTGGATCCTTTAATAAAGACTGTTTTAGCTGCTCCCAAACTAGATATTTTAATAAAGCTTTGGTGATTAAGTTTTATACCAAAGCTTTCTCACGAGCCAAACCCTTTATTGATAGGCAGTTTTTTTCAGCAAAATGCATTGGGAAGGACAACAAAACAGCCTTGATTGACATGAAGAGGAGGCTATGCTTGGGTTTTTAATTAAAACAAGCAATTATTATTATTATTATTTTTTTAAACCATTAACAGCATTTGTAAATAGAATTCGGGTCAGAAGCATGATGTCATAAATCCCATCACCCCTTCCATGGCGACTGTGTGCACACGTAGGTCCATAAAGGTCTTCACGCAGAACACAACATCCTAGACTCCTGACTCCTTGTACCGTCGCCTACAGTATTGTGAGAGGCCCATTCGGAACCATTCTGCCGATGATGTGGCGTTATAGGAGGATTGAATAGTTTGGAGGAGCGCGTCTTTTGGTAATCAGACGACGGGCCGCTTTTTGAAATATGGCGATGGTTAGCCTACTGAACAAGCCAATATGGGGATGGTTAGCCTACTGAACAAGCCAAATGTGGGGATGGTTAGCCTACTGAACAAACCAATATGGGGATGGTTAGCCTACTGAACAAGCCAATATGGGGATGGTTAGCCTACTGAACAAGCCAATATGGGGATGGTTAGCCTACTGAACAAGCCAATATGGGGATGGTTAGCCTACTGAACAAGCCAATATGGGGATGGTTAGCCTACTGAACAAGCCAATATGGGGATGGTTAGCCTACTGAACAAGCCAATATGGGGATGGTTAGCCTACTGAACAAGCCAATATGGGGATGGTTAGCCTACTGAACAAGCCAATATGGGGATGGTTAGCCTACTGAACAAGCCAATATGGGGATGGTTAGCCTACTGAACAAGCCAATATGGGGATGGTTAGCCTACTGAACAAGCCAATATGGGGATGGTTAGCCTACTGAACAAGCCAATATGGGGATGGTTAGCCTACTGAACAAGCCAATATGGGGATGGTTAGCCTACTGAACAAGCCAATATGGGGATGGTTAGCCTACTGAACAAGCCAATATGGGGATGGTTAGCCTACTGAACAAGCCAATATGGCGATGGTTAGCCTACTGAACAAGCCAATATGGGGATGGTTAGCCTACTGAACAAGCCAATATGGCGATGGTTAGCCTACTGAACAAGCCAATATGGGGATGGTTAGCCTACTGAACAAGCCAATATGGGGATGGTTAGCCTACTGAACAAGCCAATATGGGGATGGTTAGCCTACTGAACAAGCCAATATGGGGATGGTTAGCCTACTGAACAAGCCAATATGGGGATGGTTAGCCTACTGAACAAGCCAATATGGGGATGATTAGCCTACTGAACAAGCCAATATGGGGATGGTTAGCCTTCTGAACAAACCAATATGGGATGGTTAGCCTACTGAACAAGCCAATATGGGGATGGTTAGCCTACTGAACAAGCCAATATGGGGATGGTTAGCCTACTGAACAAGCCAATATGGGGATGGTTAGCATACTGAACAAGCCAATATGGGGATGGTTAGCCTACTGAACAAGCCAATATGGGGATGGTTAGCCTACTGAACAAGCCAATATGGGATGGTTAGCCTACTGAACAAGCCAATATGGGGATGGTTAGCATACTGAACAAGCCAATATGGGGATGGTTAGCCTACTGAACAAGCCAATATGGGATGGTTAGCCTACTGAACAAGCCAATATGGGGATGGTTAGCCTACTGAACAAGCCAATATGGGGATGGTTAGCCTACTGAACAAGCCAATATGGGGATGGTTAGCCTACTGAACAAGCCAATATGGGGATGATTAGCCTACTGAACAAGCCAATATGGGGATGGTTAGCCTACTGAACAAGCCAATATGGGGATGATTAGCCTACTGAACAAGCCAATATGGGGATGATTAGCCTACTGAACAAGCCAATATGGGGATGGTTAGCCTACTGAACAAGCCAATATGGGGATGGTTAGCCTACTGAACAAGCCAATATGGGGATGGTTAGCCTACTGAACAAGCCAATATGGGGATGGTTAGCCTACTGAACAAGCCAATATGGGGATGGTTAGCCTACTGAACAAGCCAATATGGGATGGTTAGCCTACTGAACAAGCCAATATGGGGATGGTTAGCCTACTGAACAAGCCAATATGGGGATGGTTAGCCTACTGAACAAGCCAATATGGGGATGGTTAGCCTACTGAACAAGCCAATATGGGGATGGTTAGCCTACTGAACAAGCCAATATGGGGATGGTTAGCCTACTGAACAAGCCAATATGGGATGGTTAGCCTACTGAACAAGCCAATATGGGGATGGTTAGCCTACTGAACAAGCCAATATGGGGATGGTTAGCCTACTGAACAAGCCAATATATGGGGATGGTTAGCCTACTGAACAAGCCAAATGTAGTATGCAGGCACTCCTACCATGGGTCACGGCTGGATAGGTTGTGCTTCTGCTGTCTAAATCCACGCCATTACTAACTGTTACTAACTGTGTTATTGCTTTTGGTAGAGGCCTCCCGAGCGGCGCAGCGGTCTAAGACACTGCATCACTACAGACCCGGGTTCGATCCCAGGCTGTGTCGCAGCCGGACGCGAACCGGGAGACCTATTAGGCGGCGCACGATTGGCCCAGTGTTGTTAGGGAAGGGTTTGGCCGGCCGGGATGTCCTTGTCCCATCTTGTTCTAGCGACTCCTGTGGCGGGCCGAGCGCAGGGCACGCTGACACGGTCACCAGGTGTACGGAGTTTCCTCCAATACATCGGTGCTTCCGGAGTCAGTGAGCATTATCATCTATGGTGTAGACTCTAGACTCCCTTTATCATCTAGACTCCCTTTATCATCTAGACTCCCTTTATCATCTAGACTCCCTTTATCATCTAGACTCCCTTTATCGTCTAGACTCCCTTTATCATCTATGATCTAGACTCCCTTTATCATCTAGACTCCCTTTATCATCTAGACTCCCTTTATCATCTACACTCCCTTTATCATCTAGACTCCCTTTATCATCTAGACTCCCTTTATCATCTAGACTCCCTTTATCATCTAGACTCCCTTTATCATCTAGACTCCCTTTATCATCTAGACTCCCTTTATCGTCTAGACTCCCTTTATCATCTAGACTCCCTTTATCATCTAGACTCCCTTTATCATCTAGACTCCCTTTATCATCTAGACTCCCTTTATCATCTAGACTCCCTTTATCATCTAGACTCCCTTTATTATCTAGACTCCCTTTATCATCTAGACTCCCTTTATCATCTAGACTCCCTTTATCATCTAGACTCCCTTTATCATCTAGACTCCCTTTATCATCTATGATCTAGACTCCCTTTATCATCTAGACTCCCTTTATCATCTAGACTCCCTTTATCATCTAGACTCCCTTTATCATCTAGACTCCCTTTATCATCTAGACTCCCTTTATCATCTACACTCCCTTTATCATCTAGACTCCCTTTATCATCTAGACTCCCTTTATCATCTAGACTCCCTTTATCATCTATGATCTAGACTCCCTTTATCATCTAGACTCCCTTTATCATCTAGACTCCCTTTATCATCTAGACTCCCTTTATCATCTAGACTCCCTTTATCATCTACACTCCCTTTATCATCTAGACTCCCTTTATCATCTAGACTCCCTTTATTATCTAGACTCCCTTTATCATCTAGACTCCCTTTATCATCTAGACTCCCTTTATCATCTAGACTCCCTTTATCATCTAGACTCCCTTTATCATCTAGACTCCCTTTATCATCTAGACTCCCTTTATCATCTAGACTCCCTTTATCATCTAGACTCCCTTTATCATCTAGACTCCCTTTATTATCTAGACTCCCTTTATCATCTAGACTCCCTTTATCATCTAGACTCCATTTATCGTCTAGACTCCCTTTATCGTCTAGACTCCCTTTATCATCTAGACTCCCTTTATCATCTATGATCTAGACTCCCTTTATCATCTAGACTCCCTTTATCATCTAGACTCCCTTTATCATCTATGATCTAGACTCCCTTTATCATCTAGACTCCCTTTATCATCTAGACTCCCTTTATCGTCTAGACTCCCTTTATCATCTAGACTCCCTTTATCATCTAGACTCCCTTTATCATCTAGACTCCCTTTATCATCTAGACTCCCTTTATCATCTAGACTCCCTTTATCGTCTATGGATTTAACGTCTGTCTCCTCCCCTTCATCTGCACTGATTGAAGTGGATTTAACAGGTGACCTCAATAAGGGATCATGGCGCTCACCTGGATTCACCTGTTCTGTCCACTCAGTGTGTACTTCATAGTCAAAGGAACAATGTCCGTGTTTGTACAACAAGCCTCAACATTATGTAATGTACTGACGCCTTAGCTTCTGATGCTCGCGTTGCCTTGGCAACACCAAGGAAGCGCTTCAGTCATATATATATATATATTAAGCTTTTCAGTGCTGGTGTTGTTTTCATTAGCAGAGCACAACCCTGATCACCCAGAGTCCTGATCAATCGCACAACCCTGATCACCCAGAGTCCTGATCAATCGCACAACCCCTGATCACCCAGAGTCCTGATCAATCACACAACCCTGATCACCCAGAGTCCTGATCAATCGCACAACCCTGATCACCCAGAGTCCTGATCAATCGCACAACCCTGATCACCCAGAGTCCTGATCAATCGCACAACCCTGATCACCCAGAGTCCTGATCAATCACACAACCCTGGTCACCCAGAGTCCTGATCAATCGCACAACCCTGATCACCCAGAGTCCTGATCAATCGCACAACCCTGATCACCCAGAGTCCTGATCAATCGCACAACCCTGATCACCCAGAGTCCTGATCAATCACACAACCCTGATCACCCAGAGTCCTGATCAATCGCACAACCCTGATCACCCAGTATCCTGATCAATCACACAACCCTGATCACCCAGTATCCTGATCAATCACACAACCCTGATCACCCAGTCCTGATCAATCACACAACCCTGATCACCCAGAGTCCTGATCAATCACACAACCCTGATCACCCAGAGTCCTGATCAATCACACAACCCTGATCACCCAGAGTCCTGATCAATCACACAACCCTGATCACCCAGAGTCCTGATCAATCACACAACCCTGATCACCCAGAGTCCTGATCAATCACACAACCCTGATCACCCAGAGTCCTGATCAATCACACAACCCTGATCACCCAGAGTCCTGATCAATCACACAACCCTGATCACCCAGAGTCCTGATCAATCACACAACCCTGATCACCCAGAGTCCTGATCAATCACACAACCCTGATCACCCAGAGTCCTGATCAATCGCACAACCCTGATCACCCAGAGTCCTGATCAATCGCACAACCCTGATCACCCAGTGTCCTGATCAATCACACAACCCTGATCACCCAGAGTCCTGATCAATCGCACAACCCTGATCACCCAGAGTCCTGATCAATCGCACAACCCTGATCACCCAGAGTCCTGATCAATCGCACAACCCTGATCACCCAGAGTCCTGATCAATCACACAACCCTGATCACCCAGAGTCCTGATCAATCGCACAACCCTGATCACCCAGAGTCCTGATCAATCACACAACCCTGATCACCCAGAGTCCTGATCAATCGCACAACCCTGATCACCCAGAGTCCTGATCAATCACACAACCCTGATCACCCAGTATCCTGATCAATCACACAACCCTGATCACCCAGTATCCTGATCAATCACACAACCCTGATCACCCAGTCCTGATCAATCACACAACCCTGATCACCCAGAGTCCTGATCAATCACACAACCCTGATCACCCAGAGTCCTGATCAATCACACAACCCTGATCACCCAGAGTCCTGATCAATCACACAACCCTGATCACCCAGAGTCCTGATCAATCACACAACCCTGATCACCCAGAGTCCTGATCAATCACACAACCCTGATCACCCAGAGTCCTGATCAATCACACAACCCTGATCACCCAGAGTCCTGATCAATCACACAACCCTGATCACCCAGAGTCCTGATCAATCACACAACCCTGATCACCCAGAGTCCTGATCAATCACACAACCCTGATCACCCAGAGTCCTGATCAATCACACAACCCTGATCACCCAGAGTCCTGATCAATTACACAACCCTGATCACCCAGAGTCTTGATCAATCACACAACCCTGATCACCCAGAGTCCTGATCAATCACACAACCCTGATCACCCAGAGTCCTGATCAATCACACAACCCTGATCACCCAGAGTCCTGATCAATCACACAACCCTGATCACCCAGTATCCTGATCAATCACACAACCCTGATCACCCAGAGTCCTGATCAATCACACAACCCTGATCACCCAGAGTCCTGATCAATCACACAACCCTGATCACCCAGAGTCCTGATCAATCACACAACCCTGATCACCCAGAGTCCTGATCAATCACACAACCCTGATCACCCAGAGTCCTGATCAATCACACAACCCTGATCACCCAGTGTCCTGATCAATCACACAACCCTGATCACCCAGAGTCCTGATCAATCGCACAACCCTGATCACCCAGTATCCTGATCAATCACACAACCCTGATCACCCAGTGTCCTGATCAATCACACAACCCTGATCACCCAGTCCTGATCAATCACACAACCCTGATCACCCAGAGTCCTGATCAATCACACAACCCTGATCACCCAGTATCCTGATCAATCACACAACCCTGATCACCCAGAGTCCTGATCAATCGCACAACCCTGATCACCCAGAGTCCTGATCAATCACACAACCCTGATCACCCAGAGTCTTGATCAATCACACAACCCTGATCACCCAGTATCCTGATCAATCACACAACCCTGATCACCCAGTATCCTGATCAATCACAGGGGATTATTAACGGATTACAAGTTAGACAGCAGGACACACACACACACACACACACACACACACACACACACACACACACACACACACAATTAGATGTTAAAACTGGTTAGAAGTTGCCCGGCAAATGTGCGCACATTGGCACGATGTGGGCCCAGTGCGGGTTAAAACCTTGGCACCATGTAAGATGCCCACATTGGGGCCGATGGGTCTTTGTTCAGCATCCCGGAGTCGCCACTTCACTGTTGACTTTGAGCCTGGTGTTTTGCTGGTACTATTTAATGAAGCTGCCAGTTGAGGACTTGTGAGGTGTCTGTTTCTCAAACTCAACACTCTAATGTACTTGTCCTCTTGCTCAGTTGTGCACCGGGGCCTCCCACTCCTCTTTCTATTCTGGTTAGAGACAGTTTGTGCTGTTCTGTGATGGGAGTAGTACACAGCATTGTACGAGATCTTCAGTTTCTTGGCAATTTCTCGTAAGGAATAGCCTTCATTTCTCAGAACAAGAATAGACTGAAGAAAGTTCTTTGTTTCTGACCATTTTGAGCCTGTAATCGAACCCACAAATGCTGATGCTCCAGATACTCAACTAGTCTAAAGAAGGACAGTTTTATTGCTTCTTTAATCAGCAGTTAACAGTTTTCAGCTGTGCTAACATAATTGCAAGAGGGTTTTCTAACGATCAATTAGCCTTTTAAAATGATAAACTTAGATTAGCTAACACAACGTGCCATTGGAACACAGGAGTGATGGTTGCTGATAATGGGCCTCTGTACGCCTATGTAGATATTCCATTAAAAAATCAATCGTTTCCAGCTACAATAGTCGTTTACAACATTAACAATGTCTACACTGTATTTCGGATCAATATGACGTTATTTTAACGGACAAAAAAAAAAAAGTGCTTTTCTTTCAAAAATGAGGACATTTCTAAGTGGCCCCAAACTTTTGAACGGTAGTGTATATATTTAAAAAAATATATATTTTCCTTTATTAATTTCCCTTAATTCTACCCACGTCACGGCTGTTCAAAGGATCGGACCAAAATGCAGAGAGTTCGTAGTTCCACATATTTATTTATTTCGTGAAACTAAATGCAATACACTAAATACTTGAAACACACACAAAAAACAAAAAACCGTGACGCAGAGAGGAAAACACACTACTCAAAAAGATATAATCACCCACAAAAACAGGTGGGACAAACATCAACATAAATAGGACCTCCAATTAGAGACAACGAGGATCAGCTGCCTCCAATTGAAGGTCAATCCAAACAACCCCAACATAGAAATAGACAAACTAGAACTTAAACATAGAAATAGACAACATAGAAAAACCACCCAAAACACCCCCCCCCCCCTGTCACGCCCTGACCTACTCTACTATAGAAAATGACCTCTTACAAGGGTCAGGACGTGACAACCCACCCATCCCCTAATTGGAGTAAACTAATAAACAACAGCACATAAACTTCTACATCCATCTTATTACATACATAATATACATTTTACAGACAATCTATTTTATAATAGTTATATTTTGTTTATTTTTGCTGTTGTTGTCCTGTCCTTCCTCTATTTCTGATGTCCATCCAGGTTGATTTTCTATTTGTAACTGTGTAATTTCACAACAGTTCTGAACCTATAAACGTTTTACAGACCCCCGTATGTTTTACATTGTGTTTATCTTGTTAATATGAGTCCCACCGTTCAGCTCCTCCATTCAACCCCCTCCCATCTATCTCTTAACACCATCCATATTGGATTTGTTGATGCCTTCTCGTCCTCCCACTGACTGGGGATTAATTCAGCCAGTCACAGGTAAATGAACTGGTATTCTTCTAAATGAGGAAGTAGACAGAGCTTGTCCATATCCTGGTCTTCCTGTCGTTGTAATTAGCATGTTGTCTACAGAATGTGTATTTCTCTCTGTGTGAAGCCTGGCTTTTCTTTCACATGGCACAATGTTTATAAATCATTCTCTCCCCCCCGTCCTTCAATTTAGCATAGAATTAGTCCGAATTGGAATTAAACCAACGGAGAGTTTCAGAGAAGGGAAGCTGAACGTTGAAATGAAATGTGATTTTAATCACTTTGGACACGGTTTGCATGAGTGAAGGAAAATGTTGGTCTCTCTCTCTCTCCCTCTCCCTCTCTGTCTCTCTCTCTCTTTATCTCTCTCTCTCTCTCTCTCTCTCTCTCTCTCTCTCTCTCTCTCTCTCTGCTGTGATGGCACACTGTGGTATTTCACCCGGTATTTCACCCAGTCTTTATCTCTCTTTATCTCTGCCTCTCTTTCTCTCCCTCCTTCTCTTTATCTCTCTCTCTTTCTCTCTATCTCTGCCTCTCTTTCTCTCTCTCCCTCTCTTTATCTCTCTCTCTCTATATCTCTGCCTCTCTCTCTCTGCCTCTCTCTCTCTCTCTCTCTCTCTCTCTCTCTCTCTCTCTCTCTCTCTCTCTCTCTGCTGTGATGGCACACTGTGGTATTTCACCCAGTAGATATGGGCGTTTATCAAAATCGGGTGGATCTGTGTAATCTGAGGGAAATATGTGTCTCTAATATGGTCCTACATTTGGCAGGCAGGAGGTTAGGAAGTGCAGCTCAGTTTCCACCTCGTTTTGTGGGCAGTGTTGCACATAGCCTGTCTTCTCTTGAGAGCCATGTCTGCCTACGTCGGCCTTTCTCAATAGCAAGGCTACGCTCACTGAGTCACGACTTCCGGCGAAGTCGGTCCCTCTCCTTGTTCGGGCGGCGCTCCGCGGTCGACGTCGCCGGCCTTCTAGCCATCGCCGATCCACTTTTCATTTTCCATTGTTTTTTTTTTTCTATGTTTCCCACACACCTGGTTTTAATTTCTCAATTACTGGTCCATTGTATTTAACCCTCTGTTTTCCCCCCCCCATGTCTTTGTGTGTGTTTGTTTATTTGTTAGGGGTCGGTACGTTTCCGGCTAGTTTGTTCCGGCTGCTGTGTTCATCCGTGTTGCACGGCAACCCGTTATTTTTTTCGCACATTGGGTTTTGTTACTTTGTGCTGTTTTCTCTAGTGAAGTGCGTTGTTCACTCATCTCTGCTCTCCTGCGCCTGACTTCATGCACCAGCTACGCCTCCCACCTGACAGACTGAGTCTGTACATAGTCAAAGTTTTCCTTAATTAAGTTTGGGTCAGTCCCAGTGGTCAGGTATTCTGCCACTGTGTTCTCTCTGTTTAGGGCCAAATAACATTCTAGTTTGCTCTGTTTTTTTGTTAATTCTTTCCAGTGTGTAAAACATTTATCTTTTTGTTTTCTCATGGTTGGGCCTAATTGCATTGCTGTCCTGGGGCTCTGTGGGGTGTGTTTGTGTTTGTGAACAGAGCCCCAGGACCAGCTTGCTTAGGGGACTCTTCTCCAGGTTCATCTCTCTGTAGGTGATGGATTTGTTATGGAAGGTTTGGGAATCACTTCCTTTTAGGTGGTTGTAGAATTTAACGTCTCTTTTCTGGATTTTGATAATTAGCGGGTATCGGCATAATTCTGCTCTGCATTATTTGGTGTTTTACGTTGTAGACGGAGGATATTTTTGCAGAATTTGGCATGCAGAGTCTCAATTTGGTGATTGTCCCATTTTAGTGAATTCTTGGTTGGTGAGCGGACCCCAGACCTCACAACCATAAAGGGCAATGGGTTCTATAACTGATTCAAGTATTTTTATCCAGATCCTAATTGGTATGTCGAATGTTACGTTCCTTTTGATGGCATAGAAGGTCCTTCTTGCCTTGTCTCTCAGATCGTTTACAGCTTTGTGGAAGTTACCTGTGGCGCTGATGTTTAGGTCGAGGTATGTGTTGTTTTTTTGTGCGCTCTAGGGCAACGGTGTCTAGATGGAATTTGTATTTGTGGTCCTGGCGACTGGACCTTTTTTGGAGCACCATTATTTTGGTCTTACTGAGATTTACTGTCAGGGTCCAGGTCTGTCAGGGCCCAGGTCTGACAGGGCCCAGGTCTGTCAGGGCCCAGGTCTGGCAGGGCCCAGGTCTGGCAGGGTCCAGGTCTGACAGGGCCCAGGTCTGTCAGGGCCCAGGTCTGGCAGGGTCCAGGTCTGTCAGGGCCCAGGTCTGTTAGGGTCCAGGTCTGTCAGGGCCCAGTTCTGGCAGAATCTGTGCAGAAGATCTAGGTGCTGCTGTAGGCCCTCCTTGGTTGGGGACAGAAGCACCAGATCATCAGCAAACATTAGACATTTGACTTCAGATTCTAGTAGGGTGAGGGCCGGGTGCTGCGGACTGCTCTAGTGCCCTCGCCAATTTGTTGATATATATGTTGAAGAGGGTGGGGCTTAAGCTGCATCCCTGTCTCACCCCACGGCCCTGTGGGAAGAAATGTGTGTGTTTTTTGCCAATTTTAACCGCACACCTGTTGTTTGTGTCCATGGATTTTATAATGTCGTATGTTTTTCCCCCAACACCACTTTCTATCAATTTGTATAGCAGACCCTCATCCCAAATATCTCTTTCTCTCTCTCTCTCATTCTCTATTTCTCCTCATTCCCTCTCTCTATTTCTCCTCATTCCCTCTCTCTATTTCTCCTCATTCTCTCCCTCTCTCTATTTCTCCTCATTCTCTCCCTCTCTCTATTTCTCCTCATTCTCTCTCTCTCTCTCTCTCTCTCTCTCTCTCTCTCTCTCTCTCTCTCTCTCCAGCATGAAGCTGAGGGGCCTGGATGATATGAGACAGTTGAATAGACAGGTTGATGTCTGCTGTGACAGGGTCTTTATCTTCTGCTCTCTTTTAGTCGCTCTCTCTCTCTCTCTCTCTGCTCTCTCTCTCCCCCCTCTCTCTCTGCTCTCTCTCTCCTCCCCTCCCCCTCTCTTTGACTCTCTATCCTCACACCCCCTCTCTTTTTCTCTCTCTCTCCTCCCCTCTCCCTCTCTCTTTTTTTTCTCTCTCTCCCCTCTCTTTGACTCTCTATCCTCACACCCTCTCTCTCTCTCTCTCTCTCTCTGTCCTCCCTCCCCCTCTCTCTCTGCTCTCTTTCTCTCTCTCCCTGCTTTCTCTCTCTCTCTCTTTGCTTTTCTATCTTCACACCCTCTCTCTTTCTCACTCTCTTTCTCTCTGTCCTCCCTGTCTCTCTCCTCCCCACTTGCTCTCTCCCTCTCTCTCTTTCTCTCTGCCCTCCCTTTCTCTCTGCCCTCTCTCTCTCTTCCCCTCTCTCTTTTTCTCTCTCTTCCCCTCTCTTTGACTCTCTATCCTCACACCCTCTCTCTCTTTTCTCTCTCTTCCCCTCTCTCTCTCTCTCTCTCTCTCTCTCTTCCCTCTCTCTCTCTCTCTCTCTCTCTCTCTCTCTTCCCTCTCTCTCTCTCTCTCTCTCTCTCTCTCTCTCTCTCTTCCTCTCTCTCTCTCTCTCTCTCTCTCTCTCTCTCTCTCTTCCCTCTCTCTCTCTCTCTCTCTCTCTTTCTCTCTCTCTCTCAATCTCGCCCATTCCCTAGGAACCTGTTTCCTAGGGAACGGAGACGGAGCAGCAGTGTAACAGTAATGACTTGTCCTCTGCTGGTATTGAGAAAGGAAAGAATCTCTGACACACAGACTGACCTACCTCTCAGAATACAGACTGACCTACCTCTCAGAATACAGACTGACCTACCTCTCACAATACAGACTGACATACCTCTCACAATACAGACTGACCTACCTCTCACAATACAGACTGACCTACCTCTCAGAATACAGACTGACATACCTCTCACAATACAGACTGACCTACCTCTCAGAATACAGACTGACATACCTCTCACAATACAGACTGACCTACCTCTCAGAATACAGACTGACCTACCTCTCAGAATACAGACTGACCTACCTCTCAGAATACAGACTGACCTACCTCTCACAATACAGACTGACCTACCTCTCAGAATACAGACTGACCTACCTCTCAGAATACAGGCTGACCTACCTCTCAGAATACAGACTGACCTACCTCTCACAATACAGACTGACCTACCTCTCAGAATACAGACTGACCTACCTCTCAGAATACAGGCTGACCTACCTCTCAGAATACAGACTGACCTACCTCTCAGAATACAGACTGACCTACCTCTCAGAATACAGACTGACCTACCTCTCAGAATACAGACTGACCTACCTCTCACAATACAGACTGACCTACCTCTCAGAATACAGACTGACATACCTCTCACAATACAGACTGACCTACCTCTCAGAATACAGACTGACCTACCTCTCAGAATACAGACTGACCTACCTCTCAGAATACAGACTGACCTACCTCTCACAATACGGACTGACCTACCTCTCAGAATACAGACTGACCTACCTCTCAGAATACAGGCTGACCTACCTCTCAGAATACAGACTGACCTACCTCTCAGAATACAGACTGACCTACCTCTCAGAATACAGACTGACCTACCTCTCACAATACAGACTGACCTACCTCTCAGAATACAGACTGACCTACCTCTCACAATACAGACTGACCTACCTCTCAGAATACAGACTGACCTACCTCTCAGAATACAGACTGACCTACCTCTCAGAATACAGACTGACCTATCTCTCAGAATACAGACTGACCTACCTCTCACAATACAGACTGACCTACCTCTCAGAATACAGACTGACCTACCTCTCAGAATACAGACTGACCTACCTCTCAGAATACAGACTGACCTACCTCTCACAATACAGACTGACCTACCTCTCAGAATACAGACTGACCTACCTCTCACAATACAGACTGACCTACCTCTCAGAATACAGACTGACCTACCTCTCAGAATACAGACTGACCTACCTCTCACAATACAGACTGACCTACCTCTCACAATACAGACTGACCTACCTCTCAGAATACAGACTGACCTACCTCTCAGAATACAGACTGACCTACCTCTCAGAATACAGACTGACCTACCTCTCACAATACAGACTGACCTACCTCTCAGAATACAGACTGACCTACCTCTCAGAATACAGACTGACCTACCTCTCAGAATACAGACTGACCTACCTCTCACAATACAGACTGACCTACCTCTCACAATACAGACTGACCTACCTCTCACAATACAGACTGACCTACCTCTCACAATACAGACTGACCTACCTCTCAGAATATAGACTGACCTACCTCTCACAATATAGACTGACCTACCTCTCAGAATATAGACTGACCTACCTCTCAGAATACAGACACATACCTCTCAGAATACAGACTGACCGACCTCTCACAATACAGACTGACCGACCTCACATTACCTCACCTGGGGATAGGGCTGGGGACAGACAGACAGACAGACAGACAGACAGACAGACAGACAGACAGACAGACAGACAGACAGACAGACAGACAGACAGACAGACAGACAGACAGACAGACAGACAGACAGACAGACAGACAGACAGACAGACGGGCTGAGGTCTGAGAGCAGTTTGTCTTCCTGCTGCTGCTGTCTGATAAGAGCTGTGCCCCTGGGCTCAGGGCTGAGATAGGAGTTAAGTGGAAACTTTACTTTCTACCAAGTCCCTTCCCAGTGGAAACACTGGTTGAACCAACGTGGAATAGATGTACAGTTGCCGGCTGTGACCAGTAGGTCTTTAAATATACAATACTGGCTGTGGCTGCTGTTGAGGGATAAAGACGAGGTCAATCTGGACCTGATGGGGGTCTACTGGCCAGCTGGCTGCTGTTGAGGGATAAAGACGAGCTCCATCCAGACCTGATGGGGGTCTACTGGCCAGCTGGCTGCTGTTGAGGGATAAAGACTAGCTCCATCCAGACCTGATGGGGGTCTACTGGCCAGCTGGCTGCTGTTGAGGGATAAAGACTAGCTCCATCCAGACCTGATGGGGGTCTACTGGCCAGCTGGCTGCTGTTGAGGGATAAAGACTAGCTCCATCCAGACCTGGTGGGGGCCTACTGGCCAGCTGGCTGCTGTTGAGGGATAAAGACTAGCTTTCTCTCACAGCTTGTAGTTAACAGTGTAAACAGCATGTCCCTGTCAGCAGCATGTCCAGCAGCATGTCCAGCAGCATGTCCAGCAGCATGTCCAGCAGCATGTCCAGCAGCATGTGGCAGGGATGTGTGTCTCCCTGCTTGGCACACATGTTCAATCAGCAATCAGTCCTTATTCATGCATGAAAGAGGGCACCTCTGAGTCGCTGTTTGCAAGAATGGACCAAGTCAGAGGCTGAGGGCAAGGACAAAGGAGAGGTAGAGGGGCCCATAGAGGTAGATAGTCGGTAGAGGGGCCCATAGAGGTAGATAGTTGGTAGAGGGGCCCATAGAGGTAGATAGTTGGTAGAGGGGCCCATAGAGGTAGATAGTTGGTAGAGGGGCCCATAGAGGTAGATAGTTGGTAGAGGGGCCCATAGAGGTAGATAGTCGGTAGAGGGGCCCATAGAGGTAGATAGTTGGTAGAGGGGCCCATAGAGGTAGATAGTCGGTAGAGGGGCCCGTAGAGGAGGATAGTCGGTAGAGGGGCCCATAGAAGAAGATAGTTGTTAGAGGGGCCCATAGAGGTAGATAGTCGGTAGAGGGGCCCGTAGAGGAAGATAGTTAGTAAAGGGGCCCGTAGAAGAAGATAGTTGGTAGATAGTTGGTAGAGGGGCCCGTAGAGGTAGATAGTTGGTAGAGGGGCCCGTAGAGGAAGATAGTTGGTAGAGGGGCCCGTAGAGGAAGATAGTCGGTAGAGGGGCCCGTAGAGGAAGACAGTTGGTAGAGGGGCCCATAGAGGTAGATAGTTGGTAGAGGGGCCCATAGAGGTAGATAGTCGGTAGAGGGGCCAGTAGAGGGAGATAGTCGGTAGAGGGGCCCGTAGAGGTAGATAGTCGGTAGAGGGGCCCATAGAGGAAGATAGTTGGTAGAGGGGCCCGTAGAGGAAGATAGTTGGTAGAGGGGCCCGTAGAGGAAGATAGTTGGTAGAGGGGCCCATAGAGATAGATAGTCGTTAGAGGGGCCCATAGAGGAAGATAGTCGGTAGAGGGGCCCGTAGAGGAAGATAGTTGGTAGAGGGGCCCATAGAGGAAGATAGTTGGTAGAGGGGCCCGTAGAGGTAGATAGTCGGTAGAGGGGCCCATAGAGGAAGATAGTTGGTAGAGGGGCCCGTAGAGGAAGATAGTCGGTAGAGGGGCCCATAGAGGCTGATAGTTGTTAGAGGGGCCCGTAGAGGAAGATAGTTGTTAGAGGGGCCCGTAGAGGAGGATAGTTGATAGAGGGGCCCGTAGAGGAAGATGGTTGGTAGAGGGGCCCATAGAGGAAGATAGTTGGTAGAGGGGCCCATAGAGATAGATAGTCGGTAGAGGGGCCCGTAGAGGAGGATAGTCGGTAGAGGGGCCCGTAGAGGAAGATAGTCAGTAGAGGGGCCCATAGAGGAAGATAGTTGTTAAAGGGGCCCGTAGAGGTAGATAGTTGGTAGAGGGGCCCAGAGAGGAAGATAGTTGTTAGAGGGGCCCATAGAGGAAGATAGTTGGTAGAGGGGCCCGTAGAGGAAGATAGTTGGTAGAGGGGCCCGTAGAGGAAGATAGTTGGTAGAGGGGCCCGTAGAGGAAGATAGTTGGTAGAGGGGCCCATAGAGGAAGATAGTTGTTCGAGGGGCCCGTGAGAGGAAGATAGTTGGTAGAGGGGCCCGTGAGAGGTAGATAGTCGGTAGAGGGGCCCGTAGAAGAAGATAGTTGGTAGATAGTTGTTAGAGGGGCCCGTAGAGAAAGATAGTTGTTAGAGGGGCCCATAGAGGCTGATAGTCGGTAGAGGGGCCCGTGAGAGGAAGATAGTCGGGTAGAGGGGCCCGTGAGAGGAAGATAGTTGGTAGAGGGGCCCGTAGAGATAGATAGTTGGTAGATAGTTGGTAGAGGGGCCCATAGAGGAAGATAGTTGTTAGAGGGGCCCGTAGAGGAAGATAGTTGGTAGAGGGGCCCGTAGAGGTAGATAGTCGGTAGAGGGGCCCGTAGAAGAAGATAGTTGGTAGATAGTTGGTAGAGGGGCCCGTAGAAGAAGATAGTTGGTAGATAGTTGGTAGAGGTGCCCGTAGAGATAGATAGTTGGTAGATAGTTGGTAGAGGGGCCCATAGAGGAAGATAGTTGTTAGAGGGGCCCGTAGAGGAAGATAGTTGGTAGAGGGGCCCATAGAGGAAGATAGTTGGTAGACGGGCCCGTAGAGGTAGATAGTTGGTAGAGGGGCCCGTAGAGGAAGATAGTCGGAAGAGGGGCCCATAGAGGAAGATAGTCGGTAGAGGGGCCCATAGAGGAAGATAGTCGGTAGAGGGGCCCATAGAGGTAGATAGTCGGTAGAGGGGCCCGTAGAGGAAGATAGTTGGTAGAGGGGCCCGTAGAGGTAGATAGTTGGTAGATAGTTGGTAGAGGGGCCCATAGAGGAAGATAGTTGTTAGAGGGGCCCGTAGAGGAAGATAGTTGGTAGAGAGGCCCGTAGAGGTAGATAGTTGGTAGAGGGGCCCGTAGAGGAAGATAGTTGGTAGAGGGGCCCGTAGAGGAAGATAGTTGTTATGAGGGGCCCGTAGAGGAAGATAGTTGGTAGAGGGGCCCGTAGAGGTAGATAGTTGGTAGAGGGGCCCGTAGAGGAAGATAGTTGGTAGAGGGGCCCGTAGAGGAAGATAGTTGTTATGAGGGGCCCGTAGAGGCTGATAGTTGGTAGAGGGGCCCGTAGAGGCTGATAGTTGGTAGAGGGGCCCGTAGAGGCTGATAGTTGGTAGAGGGGCCCGTAGAGGCTGATAGTTGGTAAAGGGGCCCGTAGAGGCTGATAGTTGGTAGAGGGGCCCATAGAGGAAGATAGATGGTAGATAGTCGGTAGAGGACAGTAGTAAGGAGAAAGGGGATACCTTGTCAGTTGTACAGCTGAATGAGCATAATAGGACAGTAGTAAGGAGATACCTAGTCAGTTGCTATTTTATGCTGTTTTATGCTGTTTTATGCTGTGTATAATCCTCTAATGACAGCCTGGTTATTCGGTCGTTTGATGCCGGAGCTCTCTTCACTAAAGTTCTCATTAAAGTCTGTGATATTCAGAGTTTTGTGGTGAGGGCAGCCAGCTAATTGGATGCGCTTGTCCAACCATACCTCTAGTCTCCACTCTGTGATCCTCACTGCACTCTTCTCCTCCCCTGTCCTATACAGCAGCAGGGTTGGGGTCAATTCTAATTCTCTTTAATGCTTTTCAATGAGGAACATTTGGAATTGAATTTGATATTTGGTTTACTTTTCTGGATTTGACTGAAACTGAAATGGAACTGACCCCAAGTCCTATACAGCCGGTTATTACAATAGAAACAGACGCTTCATATATTTCAGTTGTGTTCTAATCTGCCCCCCCTTGTTCCGTGTGGGTGAGAAAAGTCTTCAACATAACACCCAGCCATCCAACTAGCCACTCAGCCACCCACCCACCCAGCCAGCCAGCCACTCAGCCACCCAGCTAGCCACCCACCCACCCAGCTAGCCACCCAGCCACCCAGCCACTCAGCCACCCACCCACCCAGCCACCCAGTCAGCCACCCAGCCAGCCACCCATCCAGCCACCCATCCAGTCAGCCAGCCAGCCAGCCACCCACCCACTCAGTCAGCCACCCAGCCAGCCACCCACCCAGCCATCCAGTCAGCCACCCAGTCAACCAGCCAGCCAACCAGCCAGCTATCCAGTCAGCCAGCCAGCCAGCCAGCCACCCACCCAGCCAGCCACCCACCCAGTCAGCCACCCAGCCACCCACCCACCCACCCAGCCAGCCACCCATCCAGCCACCCATCCAGTCAGCCAGCCAGCCAGCCACCCACCCACTCAGTCAGCCACCCAGCCACCCACCCACCCACCCAGCCAGCCACCCATCCAGCCACCCATCCAGTCAGCCAGCCAGCCAGCCACCCACCCACTCAGTCAGCCACCCAGCCAGCCACCCACCCAGCCATCCAGTCAGCCACCCAGTCAACCAGCCAGCCAACCAGCCAGCTATCCAGTCAGCCAGCCAGCCAGCCAGCCACCCACCCAGCCAGCCACCCACCCAGTCAGCCACCCAGCCACCCACCCACCCACCCACCCAGCCAGCCAGCCAGCCACCCACCCAGTCAGCCACCCAGTCAGCCACCCAGTCAGCCATCCAGTCACCCAGTCAGCCATCCAGTCACCCACCCAGCCAGCCACCCACCCACCCACCCACCCACCCACCCAGTCAGCCACCCAGTCAGCCACCCAGCCACCCACCCACCCAGCCACCCAGCCAGCCACCCACCCAGCCACCCACCCAGCCAGCCACCCACCCAGCCAGTCAGCCAGTCACCCACCCACCCAGCCACCCAGCCAGCCACCCAGCCAGCCACCCAGCCAGCCACCCAGCCAGCCACCCACCCAGCCAGCCAGCCAGCCAGCCAGCCACCCAGCCAGCCACCCAGCCACCCACCCACCCACTCAGCCACCTACCCAACCAGCCACCCAGCCAGCCACCCAGCCACCCACCCACTCAGCCACCTACCCACCCACCCAGCCACCCAGCCACCCAGCCACCCAGTCAGCAAGCCAGCCACCCAGCCAGCCACCCAGCCACCCAGCCAACCAGCCACCCAGCCACCCAGCCACCCAGCCAGTCAGCCACCCAGCCACCCAGCCACCCAGCCACCCAGTCAGCCAGCCAGCCACCCAGCCACCCAGTCAGCCAGCCACCCAGTCAGCCAGCCACCCAGCCAGTCAGCCACCCAGCCACCCAGTCAGCCAGCCAGCCACCCAGCCACCCAGTCAGCCAGCCACCCAGCCAGTCAGCCACCCAGCCACCCAGCCACCCAGTCAGCCAGACACCCAGCCAGTCAGCCACCCAGCCAGCCAGCCACCCAGTCAGCCAGCCAGCCACCCACCCACCCACTCAGCCACCCAGCCACTCAGCCACCCAGCCACCACCCACCCAGCCACCCAGCCACTCAGCCACCCAGCCACCCAGCCACCCAGCCACCCAGCCACCCAGTCAGCCACCCAGTCAGCCACCCACTCAGCCACCCAGCCAGCCAGCCACCCAGCCACCCAGTCAGCCACCCAGCCACCCAGCCACCCAGTCAGCCACCCAGTCAGCCACCCAGCCAGCCAGCCACCCACTCAGCCAGCCAACCAGCCACCCAGCCACCCAGTCAGCCAGCCAGCCAGCCACCCAGTCAGCCAGCCAGCCACCCAGCCACTCAGCCACCCAGCCACCCAGCCACCCAGCCACCCAGCCACCCAGTCAGCCACCCAGCCAGCCAACCACTCAGCCACCCAGCCAGCCAGCCAGCCAGCCACCCAGCCACCCAGCCAGCCAGCCACCCAGTCAGCCAGCCAGCCACCCAGCCACCCAGTCAGCCAGCCAGCCACCCACCCACCCAGCCACTCAGCCACCCAGCCACCCAGCCACCCAGCCACCCACCCAGTCAGCCACCCAGTCAGCCAGCCAGCCACCCAGCCAGCCACCCAGTCACCCAGCCACCCAGCCAGCCACCCAGCCAGCCACCCAGCCAGCCACCCAGCCAGCCAGCCAGCCAGCCAGCCACCCAGCCAGCCACCCAGCCACCAGTCAGCCAGCCAGCCAGTCAGCCAGCCACCCAGCCACCCAGTCAGCCACCCAGCCAGTCAGCCAGCCACCCAGCCACCCAGTCAGCCACCCAGCCAGTCAGCCAGCCACCCAGCCACCCAGTCAGCCACCCACCCAGTCAGCCACCCACCCAGCCACCCAGTCAGCCAGCCACCCAGCCAGCCACCCACCCAGTCAGCCACCCAGCCACCCAGTCAGCCAGTCAGCCAGCCACCAACCCAGTCAGCCACCCAGCCACCCACCCACCCACTCAGCCACCTACCCAACCAGCCACCCAGCCAGCCACCCAGCCACCCACCCACTCAGCCACCTACCCACCCAGCCACCCAGCCAGCCACCCAGCCCCCAGCCACCCAGTCAGCCAGCCAGCCACCCAGCCAGCCACCCAGCCACCCAGCCACCCAGCCAGTCAGCCACCCAGCCAGTCAGCCACCCAGCCACCCAGCCACCCAGTCAGCCAGCCAGCCACCCAGCCACCCAGCCACCCAGCCACCCAGTCAGCCAGCCACCCAGCCAGTCAGCCACCCAGCCACCCAGTCAGCCAGCCAGCCACCCAGCCACCCAGTCAGCCAGCCACCCAGTCAGCCAGCCACCCAGCCACCCAGCCACCCAGTCAGCCAGCCAGCCAGCCACCCAGCCAGCCACCCAGCCAGCCACCCAGCCACCCAGTCAGCCAGCCAGCCACCCACCCACTCAGCCAACCAGCCACTCAGCCACCCAGCCACCCAGCCACCCAGCCACCCAGCCACCCAGCCACCCAGTCAGCCACCCAGCCAGCCACCCACTCAGCCACCCAGCCAGCCAGCCACCCAGCCACCCAGTCAGCCACCCAGCCACCCAGTCAGCCACCCAGTCAGCCACCCAGCCAGCCACCCACTCAGCCAGCCAGCCAGCCACCCAGCCACCCAGCCAGCCAGCCAGCCAGCCACCCAGTCAGCCAGCCAGCCACCCAGCCACTCAGCCACCCAGCCACCCAGCCACCCAGCCACCCAGCCACCCAGCCACCCAGTCAGCCACCCAGCCAGCCACCCAGTCAGCCACCCACTCAGCCACCCAGCCACCCAGCCAGCCAGCCACCCAGTCAGCCAGCCAGCCACCCAGCCACCCAGTCAGCCAGCCAGCCACCCACCCACTCAGCCACTCAGCCACCCAGCCACCCAGCCACCCAGTCAGCCACCCAGTCAGCCACCCAGTCAGCCACCCAGCCAGCCACCCAGCCACCCACCCAGTCAGCCACCCAGTCAGCCAGCCAGCCACCCAGCCAGCCACCCAGTCACCCAGCCACCCAGCCAGCCACCCAGCCAGCCACCCAGCCAGCCAGCCAGTCAGCCAGCCAGCCAGCCACCCAGCCAGCCACCCAGCCACCCAGTCAGCCACCCAGCCAGTCAGCCAGCCACCCAGCCACCCAGTCAGCCACCCAGCCAGTCAGCCAGCCACCCAGCCACCCAGTCAGCCACCCACCCAGTCAGCCAGCCACCCAGCCACCCAGTCAGCCACCCACCCACCCACTCAGCCACCTACCCAACCAGCCACCCAGCCAGCCACACAGCCACCCACCCACTCAGCCACCTACCCACCCAGCCACCCAGCCAGCCACCCAGCCACCCAGTCAGCCAGCCAGCCACCCAGCCAGCCACCCAGCCACCCAGCCACCCAGCCACCCAGCCAGTCAGCCACCCAGCCAGTCAGCCACCCAGCCACCCAGCCACCCAGTCAGCCAGCCAGCCACCCAGCCACCCAGCCACCCAGTCAGCCAGCCACCCAGCCAGTCAGCCACCCAGCCACCCAGCCACCCAGTCAGCCAGCCAGCCACCCAGCCACCCAGTCAGCCAGCCACCCAGCCAGTCAGCCACCCAGCCACCCAGCCACCCAGTCAGCCAGCCAGCCACCCAGCCACCCAGTCAGCCAGCCAGCCACCCAGCCACCCAGTCAGCCAGCCAGCCACCCACCCACCCAGCCACTCAGCCACCCAGCCACCCAGCCACCCAGTCAGCCACCCAGTCAGCCACCCAGCCAGCCACCCACTCAGCCACCCAGCCAGCCAGCCACCCAGCCACCCAGTCAGCCACCCATCCACCCAGCCACCCAGTCAGCCACCCAGTCAGCCACCCAGCCAGCCACCCACTCAGCCAGCCAGCCAGCCACCCAGCCACCCAGTCAGCCAGCCAGCCAGCCAGCCACCCAGTCAGCCAGCCAGCCACCCAGCCACTCAGCCACCCAGCCACCCAGCCACCCAGCCACCCAGCCACCCAGTCAGCCACCCAGTCAGCCACCCAGCCAGCCACCCACTCAGCCACCCAGCCAGCCAGCCAGCCAGCCACCCAGCCACCCAGCCAGCCAGCCACCCAGTCAGCCAGCCAGCCACCCAGCCACCCAGTCAGCCAGCCAGCCACCCACCCACTCAGCCACCCAGCCACTCAGCCACCCAGCCACCCAGCCACCCAGTCAGCCACCCAGCCATCCACCCAGTCACCCAGCCACCCAGCCAGCCACCCAGCCAGCCACCCAGCCAGCCAGCCAGCCAGCCACCCAGCCAGCCACCCAGCCACCCAGTCAGCCACCCAGCCAGTCAGCCAGCCACCCAGCCACCCAGTCAGCCACCCAGCCAGTCAGCCAGCCACCCAGCCACCCAGTCAGCCACCCACCCAGTCAGCCAGCCACCCAGCCACCCAGTCAGCCACCCACCCAGTCAGCCACCCAGCCACCCAGCCACCCAGTCAGCCACCCAGTCAGCCACCCAGTCAGCCACCCACTCAGCCACCCAGCCAGCCAGCCACCCAGCCACCCAGTCAGCCACCCAGCCACCCAGCCACCCAGTCAGCCACCCAGTCAGCCACCCAGCCAGCCACCCACTCAGCCAGCCAGCCAGCCACCCAGCCACCCAGTCAGCCAGCCAGCCAGCCACCCAGTCAGCCAGCCAGCCACCCAGCCACTCAGCCACCCAGCCACCCAGCCACCCAGCCATTCAGCCACCCAGTCAGCCACCCAGTCAGCCACCCAGCCAGCCACCCACTCAGCCACCCAGCCAGCCAGCCAGCCAGCCACCCAGCCACCCAGCCAGCCAGCCACCCAGTCAGCCAGCCAGCCACCCAGTCAGCCAGCCTGCCACCCACCCACTCAGCCACCCAGCCACTCAGCCACCCAGCCACCCAGCCACCCAGCCACCCAGTCAGCCACCCAGTCAGCCACCCAGCCAGCCACCCAGTCACCCAGCCAGCCACCCAGCCAGCCACCCAGCCAGCCACCCAGCCAGCCAGCCAGCCACCCAGCCACCCAGTCAGCCACCCAGCCACCCAGCCAGTCAGCCAGCCACCCAGCCACCCAGTCAGCCACCCAGCCAGTCAGCCAGCCACCCAGTCAGCCACCCACCCAGTCAGCCAGCCACCCAGCCACCCAGTCAGCCACCCACCCAGTCAGCCACCCAGCCACCCAGTCAGCCAGCCACCCAGCCAGCCACCCACCCAGTCAGCCACCCAGCCACCCAGTCAGCCAGTCAGCCAGCCACCC
>NW_025547459.1:0-12851 GCF_905237065.1 Salmo salar
GTAGGCAAGTTGAGAACAAGTTCTCATTTGAGTGCGACCTGGCCAAGATAAAAAACAAAGCAATTTGACACATACAACAACACAGAGTTACGGAGTAAAACAAACGATCAATAATACAGTAGAAAAATAAGTCTATATACAATGTGGAGCAAATGAGGTGAGATAAGGGAGGTAAAGGCAAAAAAAGGCCAAGGTGGCGAAGTAATACAACCTCATAGAAAGTAAAGCACTGGAATGCATGGTTGATTTGCAGTGGAAGAAAGTGAAAAGTAGAAATATAAATAATGGGGTGCAAAGGAGCAAAATAAATGAATAAATAAAATACAGTAGGGAAAGAGGTAGTTGTTTGGGCTACATTATAGATTGGCTATGTACAGGTGCAGTGATCTGTGGCTGCTCTGACAGCTAGTGCTTAAAGCTAGTGAGGGAGATTAGTGTTTCCAGTTTCAGAGATTTTTGTAGTTCGTTACAGCCATTGGCATAGAGAACTGGAAGGAGAAAGCGACCAAAGGAGATGGCTTGCAGAATTTGACCAGAGATATACCTGCTGGAGTGCATGCTAAAGGTGGGTGCTGCTATGGTGACCAGTGAGTGGAGATAGGGGACTTTACCTAGCAGGGTCTTGTAGATGACCTGGAGCCAGATATCAATAGCTTAAAGATGGATTTAGATTGGGAGGCCTGTTTTGTCCTTTAGGCAGCCATTGAGAACTCACCATTTTTAAATAGTCAACACATTAACATCAACACGCCACAGGATACATTGGACTTTGGGCTCTGCACAGGAGTTTACCTCCGCCTATGGGATATTCATTGAGAATTAAAGGAGGAGAATGGTCAATGTAGTCTGCATAACATACCAATAGACATACCTTTGTATGCCTCCTTGTCTGTATTCCTTCCAAACACAAGACACTAAAGTGACAGTTCATTCATCTGCACCCAATACAGCTAACCTTCAGCATATTCTTATAGTCTAAATATTCTTACCTCTGTTGATTCAAATCAATTGAATTGTATTCTAAATCTCTGTTTTGAAAAGATTTGTACAAATATGAAAAGCTAGATGGTATCATCATAAAACAATATCAATTTAGATCATACAAAGACTAAGCTACCTGTTTTCCACATGTTTCAGTTGGGCAGTTAGGTTCCTGCAAGAATTCCCCCACCAACTAAGGAGGTTCCTCGATGAACCCACCTCCTATGGGGTTCTTGGAAGAATACACGGAGCCATATTCTGTGCCAAAACCCCCCTATGGTTCTTTAAAGAACAGAGGATCTTAAAAAAGAACCCTTGTTGAAACCCTAATTTTTAGAGTGTAGGGGATGTAGTGCCACCATAGCACAGAGGATATTTAAGGAGCTGATAAAAATAAAGCAAATGTTATTCTGATCTATGTTTCTGTGTGGATTGCAATTAACATATCTGTTTTAGTCTGCACCTGTTTTGTGTTAGTCATTAGTGGGAGTGTGGTTTGTCTGTTTTTCGTTTGAGGATTTATGCGGGGTTCATATGTTTTTGAGAGAGAAAGGGAATATTGTAATTTTCCTATTGACGCTGCGTGTTTTGGCATTAGGGTTGCCCGGACTGCGTTCCGTCCTTTTGTATTTTTGAGCTGTCTCCTACTACATTTATTGCACCCTGCCTTGTTGCCGCATTTCTCCTATTATTATTATTAAACGTGTGTTTCACGGACCTCGTCTCTCGTACAGACTTCACACCTCCTGCTACCCGAAGTGTATCGTGACAGTGTTTGATCTGTGTAGTAATAGTTTACAGCATCTCTGGAAGCCATACATTACTATTTATAGGCTAATGTTAGCTAGCTAGCATTTAGACCTATTGTTTAGCTACATAGATTTCTTTGGTTCCATTGCATTATTAAACCTTACATGTCCAAGCAAAGAAACTACCATTATGCACAAAACATTTCAATGATTTGTGTTTGATGTCACTGCGACAACTGTGGAGTAGATGTAGCTGGACAAATTTGCTCTGACCATCCTCCGATTTCCAAGAGCACTCGTCTCTTCGAGTGTGCCAGAGCTCCAAATAACTTACTGAATATACGAACGCTCAACACCTATGGAATATGGCGTGACAGTAAACATTGGCAAAAAGACATTCACAGCACCACAGTTGCAGTCACCAACGCGCTCTGGATAACATAGAAAACAGCCTAACTAGCTCCTACTAGGGGCGCAGTAAAGTGGTCAGTGGGGGTGTTCTCTCATTATGTGTCTGGAAGGAGCAAGGCTACCAACGCTAGAGGAGCGCTGTCTACCTCCTGGTGACACCCAGTCATGTGGCGGAGGCTCGTCCCCCTCTTACATCGACTTCACGGACGTGGGCTTGGCAGGTCCATCATCCCACGCCCAGGGCCCTGGCAAACTCCTGCCACGGAAAATGCCTGTTGCCAAAAAAAAAGCGAGTGGACTTAACACGTCATCCTGCAGACATTTTTTTTTGTTGTGGGTCTCTGGGGAACTTTTTAAGGTTAGACTTGAAGAAAGTGGGTGGTTGGTGAGTATATTTAACCTGTTAGGGCTAGTGAGCAGTATTGACACGGCTGGATAAAAACGTACCCGATTTAATCTGGTTACTACTCCTGCCCAGTAACTAGAATATGCATATAATTATTGGCTTTGGATAGAAAACACCCTAAAGTTTCTAAAACTGTTTGAATGGTGTCTGTGAGTATAACAGAACTCTCATATGGCAGGCCAAAACCTGAGAAGATTCCATGCAGGAAGTGGCCTGCCCCGACAGTTGTGTTTCATCTGCGCCTTTTTATTGAAGATTTAGGATCTTTGCAATAACGTGACACTTCCTTCGGCTCCCATAGGCTCTCAGAGCCCGGGAAAAAGCTGAAGGATATCGAGGCAGGCTCTGGCTGAAACACATTATCGCGTTTGGCAAGTGGCCGCTCAGAGTACTGTGGGCTTAGAGCGCGTGCCCTGGTCGACCGAATGCTTTATTTTCTTTCCTCTGTTTTCCTAAATGCAGATTCCCGGTCGGAATATTATCACTTTTTTGAGAAAATGGCATTAAAATGGATTTTAAACAGCGGTTGACATGCTTAAGTACGGTAATGGAATATTTAGATTTTTTGTCACGAATTGCGCCATGTTCGTCAACCTTATTTACCCTTTTCGGATAGTGTCTTGAACGCATCGAACAAAACGCACGCTGTTTGGATATAACATGGATTATTTTGAACCAAACCAACATTTGTTATTGAAGTAGAAGTCCTGGGAGTGCATTCTGACGAAGACAGCAAAGGTAATAACATTTTTCTTATAGTAAATGTGACTTTTCTGAGTGCTAAACCTGCTGGGTGTCTAAATAGCTAGCCCTGTGATGCCGGGCTATCTACTGAGAATATTGCAAAATGTGCTTTCACCGAAAAGCTATTTTAAAATCGGACATATCGAGTGCATAGAGGAGTTCTGTATCTATAATTCTTAAAATAATTGTTATGCTTTTTGTGAACGTTTATCGTGAGTAATTTTAGTAAATTCACGGCAGTGTTCGGTGGGAATGCTAGTCACATGCTAGTCACATGCTAATGTAAAATGCTGGTTTTTGATATAAATATGAACTTGATTGAATAAAACATGCATGTATTGTATAACATAATGTCCTAGGGTTGTCATCTGATGAAGATCATCAAAGGTTAGTGCTGCATTTTAGCTGTGGTTTGGGTTTATGTGACATTATATGCTAGCTTGAAAAATGGGTGTCTGATTATTTCTGGCTGGGTACTCTGCTGACATAATCTAATGTTTTGCTTTCGTTGTAAAGCCTTTTTTGAAATCGGACAGTGTGGTTAGATTAACGAGAGTCTTGTCTTTAAAATGGTGTAAAATAGTCATATGTTTGAAAATTGAAGTTTTTTGAATAACGCGCCACGGGATTACACTGGGTGTTACGTAGGTGGGACGATTTGGTGCCACCTATCCTAGAGGTTAAGGAAAGGTTGGTTTGCCATGTCTTGTGCTTCATTTTTTGTATCACTCATAATAAAACCCTTATATTCAGTGAGTCTCCTTTAATGAAAAGGCATTGGTATTATTCAGACAGATGGTCTCTTCTCAGTTTGATACAGACACACTTTTCACCTAACATAGAAAGTTCAGATAGAAATTGACTTTATAGAACAGACATACTTCTCTTTCATGTAGAATTAGTCATATTATCCCTGTCAGTCACAGATTGGGAACTATACTGCCATCCTTTGGCCACTGCACATCCTGAAAACAGTCTCTGCCCACTGGGCACAGACATCAATTCAATGTCTACTAGATGTTGTTTCAAAAAGAAACAAAGCCGATTCAACAAGTGTGTGCCCAGTGGATTTAAAGCTCTGCAGGAAAACTGTTTTTAAACTTGGCTCTTTACTCCAGCATTTTGGACTTGCCCCCCTCATTTGAAGAGAGTCATACGTTTTTGGAAAACTTCACTTGTAGTGTGTTAAAGGTAGTAACACTTTAAACATAATGTTAAGTTCAATTTTATATTTCAATATTGGTTCCATTACCCTGTAAGCAGTCTATGAACTGCTCTAATGACTGACTGCAATCCACAATTTGGTTTTTGAAAATCACTTCCAACAAACAAGAATGTTATCATTTTCAGAAAAACACGTTACTTCCTTCAGCTCACTATTACAACAGTGTGACTGTTTTGGAATAAAATGTTCAATATATTTCCTTTAACATTCTCTGTGTTGTGTGCTTATTGTTTAACTATTGATATGTTCTAGGTCATTTTGAGACCTGAAGGAGCATCAGGTACTGCTGGAATGTCTACCAATGGTATGTCCATCTTTTTGTGATAAATTACACTGGTCACTGTTCAAAACATTTATAAAGTATTAAGAAAGTAGGAATTGTCTTCACTTTAGATTAAGGACTGCAAAACTACTTTACTAATGATTAGTACATGGTTTATAAGTTAATTCATTAAACATCTTCTGAATGATCTTATGAATCACTATTAGAGATTATAAAAGTTGTTTATAAATGTGTGAATACCTAACTTACTAAAACAAATGTGGGAGTAATGATACATGAATGATTAACAAACTATTGACTTATCCATTATACATTCTTTATTACAAAGTGTTATTATAAAGTCTTACTAATCTCTATATTCATTCAGACTCAACAGCATCTGAAGAGCTCCTCTGGCGTGACCCCTGACCTGACAGCAGTGATGTAGTGTTAGTAGTGGTAGTGAGAGTAGTAGTAGTGAGAGTAGTGGTAGTGAGAGTAGTGGTAGTGAGAGTAGTGTTCATACCCAGTATGTTGAGGTTGAAATGTCTGCTGTGGTTTCCTGAGCTGTTGTGTTGAATCATTAGTGGATAGAGTAGTTATTTCTAAATGTGATAATACCTAACTGACTAACATTTAACAAATGTGGAAGTAATGATTAATAAACGGTGAGTAAACTGGAAATTCCTTACAAATGGTTTATCACTGAATGCTATTATAAAGTGTTACCCATAATTGCATTATTCTTACATTTGACCATCAACTACTTACACAATACACCATAGAGTAATACTTGGATGTTATCTGATATCATGCATATTGTACATTTAAATTTTACTGCACTTGTTGAAGGCATTGTGCCCCCAATTGAGCCACTAGACACTAGAAGGGCAATTCCAGTCCTCGGTGGCCTGATTGGTGTCACACTTTTCCCCCATCCCTAGCTAACACATGTACTATGAAAACATACGTACTATGAACGCCTTAAGTTCAGAGTTAAAATACGTTTAGCTGTCACTTTGAACAATGGATAAAAGAAAGAATAAATTATTGGATTAATTAAGGAATTAACAAGAGGCAGAAAGCCGATGATAACTGATAATAAATTGTCAATTACAAAAGAAAAAAAGAAAACAAATAGAAATGGAATCCAACAACTGAAATAGTTGAAAACAATAATAGAAAGAGTTTTTGTTGCTTTTCTCTCAGACTTATTTGCCCGTACAGTTTTAACACCAGACACACTGGCAGCCTCTTTTGAAAATACCTTTCTGGCCTGTGATCTGGCCACCACAAAGATTTTCATATAAATTGTTATAATAATAGAGCATGGGACAACCATTGTAATTACAAGGTCGATGATATTACTCCAGGATATTCCTTCAACAATAAAACATTCTGTCAAACACCTACTTGGTACCTGTACATTTACAAAGTTTTTTATAATAGCAGCACGGTATATGATACAACAACACCAGGTAATGGATATACAACACATGATTCTTGTTATTGTTATTTTAGAGTGGTACAACAAGGGATCACACACAGCAACAAAGCGGTCAATAGATATCAAGACCAAATTACCCAGAGATAAAGAAGTACATAAGAAAGTACTGTAGATCTGAAACACACAGAAATATTCCCCAAAACCCCAGCATGATTCCATTATTGCTACAGTCGTTGCTGGTATCACAATCAGTCCCACCAGGAGATCTGACACAGCCAGAGAGAGGATGAGCAGGTTGGTTGGAGTGTGGAGCTGCTTGAAGTGAGAGATGGAGATGATCACCAGTATGTTCAAAAATACTGTAACTGCTGAAATCAATGAGAAGAAGATGTACAGTGTTATGTAGATAGATGTCGATAGCAAAGCCTTTCTGCATGGAAGAGTTTCCGTCTTGAAAACAGTACTGAACATCTTCATCTTTCTCCATTTGTAACAAATGATGAGGGTCCTGCTGCTCCTGCTTGGTTCTGTGTGTGATCTTGTCAAGTCCGCCTTCTGACAAACTCTGAGCTCTGCCTCTCTATTTATCCCTGAGTTACTGACACTCCCCTCCCAGTAGCCTCTCTGTGCACACACGCACACGTGAGCGACACAAATTAACAAACGGTTAGATAAACAAATAATTTGTGAAAACATGATGTAATGTATGACAGGATTGGATGTTGCTGTGCCCACCTAGCCTGTCCTTCAGTCTTACTGATAGGTACATTTACTCAACTGAGCATTTTAATGGGGAAAATATAGTATGGGTTATGTTTGTCTCTCAAAGACTATTTTACATAGTAAATAAGATAACTGTGCAGACTAACTGTTTTGCACAATGTAAGAGCTGAGTTTGGACCATAATCCACAACCTCAGGACACATGACGGCCAGTCACATGTCAGCTGGCCTGAGTGTAGGAATGTTGATAGTTGGGAAGTTGATGAGGTAGGATAAGTTTGCGGTGTACACACATATAGCAAATGCAATCAAAATTGTGGCATTCCATAGGAACATTCCATGGACTTTAAAAATGTCCATCTGACCTGAATTATTAATACATTTCAAAATCAAATCAAAATCTAATTGAATTGGTCACATACTGTAAAGGGTGCGTAACTGGTGGCAGGGAAGTCAGACGCAGGAGAACAGAACTCGATAATAGCCGGAGCAGTTTAATTCCAAAACCAACGGCATCAAGAAAATAACAACTTGGGTGTAAAACCCGACGGCGCACAAGTCAACATGTGCACAAGCACTTACAAACAAACAATACTACACAAATACATGGGGGAACAGAGGGTTAAATACACAACACGTAATGAGGGAATGAAAACCAGGTGTGTGGGAAAACAAGACAAAACAAATGGAAAATGAAAAATGGATTAGAATGCACTAAAATACATATGATATGAGTTAAGCAGTATGTAAACATTATTATAGTGACTACTGTTCCATTATTAAAGTGACCAGTGATTCCATGTCTATGTACATAGAGCAGCATCCTCTAAGGTGCAGGGTTGAGTAACCGGGAGGTAGTCGGCAAGTGATAACTATTTATCAGTCTGATGGCTTTGAGATAGAAGCTGTTTTTCAGTCTCTCGGTCCAAGCTTTGATGCACCTGTACTGACCTCACCTTCTGGATGATTGCGGGGTGAACAGGCCGTGGCTCGGGTAGTTGATGTCCTTGATGATCTTTTTTGGCCTTCCTGTGACATCGGGTCCTATAGGTGTCCTGGAGGGCAGGCAGTGTGCCATCGGTGATGCGTTGGGCGGACCGTACCACCCAACCGTACCACCCAACTGCACAGCCCTGCGGTTGCGGGCTGTGCAGTTGCCGTACCAGGCGGTGCCACAGCCTGACAGGATGCTCTCAGTTGGTCCCCAAATCACACACATCCCTGGGTCGCTTGTCTTTTCAGTTAGATGCAGCTTGAGACTGGAACGAGCTTCAAAAAACATTCAAACTGGACAGTTTTATCTCAGTCTCTTCATTAAATACTTAGTCATGGACACTCTTACTGACAGTTGTGGTTGCTTTGCGTGAGATATTGTTGTCTCTAACATCTTGCCCTTCGTGCTGTTGTCTGTACCCAATAATGTTTGTACCATGTTTTGCGCTGCTACAACATTTTCTGCTGCCATGTTGTGTTGCTACCATGTTGTGTTGTCATGAGTTGCAGCCGTGCTATGTTGTTGTCTTAGGTCTCTCTTTGTGTAGTGTTTTGTTCTCTCTCTTGTCGTGATATGTGTTTTGTCGTATATGTACATATATATATACAATATATATATATATATATTATTTTATTTATTTTTTCAGCCCCAGTCCCAGAAGGTGTTTAGCTTGTCCGGGAGCAAGACATCGGTGTCCGTGACATGGCTGGTTTTTCCTTTGTAGTCCGTGATTGTCTGTTTGATTGCCGAAGTTGTCGAAATACTTATGAATTCTTCAAATGGGGGACTAGATACATAAGGTGTCTTCATTTCTAAACTGTAAAACAGATACAGTGTATTCGGAAATTATTCAGACCCCTTGAATTATTTCAAAATGTTCTTACATTAAAGCCCTATTCTAAAATTGATTTTTTCTCCTTAAATCAATCTACACACAATACCCCATAATGACTGTAAGAATATTTTAAGATAATACACAATGCAGAGGAATAAGGGTCAAGAGTGAATTAACGATCAATGGAAATAGTGTTTTTTCTATAACAGGGAATTAATGATCAATGGGTCAGAGACATGGGAGGAATTTGTTTAGGCATTGAGCCTGAAAAGGATACTTGTTATTTGGCCATTGGCCCAGTTTTATTGCAAGGGAATTCTAATTGGTCAACCACAGGCTAGGGTTGGGTTATAAAACTACATCCTGTCTTTGTTCTGTGCAGAGAATCACTGAGGACAGGGGAGAATGATCAACTACCTCTCAGCATAACATCTATGATTTGTCCTCTGAATAAACCTATTTTTCAACCCCTGATTTGTTTTGGGGTCTGTGTTATTGAAGAGTAACATCAACTGCTATCATGACAAAGAAAAAACAGGTTTTATTTTTTTGTGCAAATTTATAAAACATTTAAAATGGAAATTTACGTAAGTATTCAGACCTTTTACTCAGTACTTTGTTCTAGCACCTTTGCCAGAGATTACAGGGTATGATGATACAAGGTTGGCACACCTGTATTTAGGGGTTTCTCACATTTTCTCTGCAGATCATCCCAAGCTTTGTCAGGTTGGATGGGGAGCGTCGCTACACAGCTATATTCAGGTCTCTCCAGAGATGTTCGATCGGGTTTAAGTCAGGGCTCTGGCTGGTCCACTTAAGGACATTCAGAGACTTTCAGGGAATCCACTCCTGCATTTTCTTGGCTGTGTGCTTAGGGTCATTGTCCTGATGGAAGGTGAACCTTCGCCCCAGTCTGAGGTCCTGAGTGCTCTGGAGCAGGTTTTCATCAAGGATCTCTCTGTACTTTGCTCCGTTCGGCTTTCCCTCGATCCTAACTCGTCTCCCAGTCCCTGCCAATGAAAAACATCCCCACAGTATGATGCTGCCACCACCATGTTTCACCACAAGAACGGTGCCAGGTTTCCTCCAAACGTGGAGCTTGGTATTCAGGCCAAACAGTTCAATCTTGGTTTCATCAGACCAGATAATCTTGTTTCTCATGGTCTCATGGTACTTTAGGTGCCTTTTGGCAAACTCCAAGGCTGTCATATGCTTTTTATTGAGGCTTGGCTTCTCTCTGTCTCACGGCTTTCGCCGAAGCTCGGCTCCTCTCCTTGTTCGGGCGGCGTTCGGCTGTCGACGTCACCGGCTTTCTAGCCATTGCCGCTCCATTTTTATTTATCCATTTGTTTTGTCTTGTTCCTTGCACACCTGGTTTTCATTCCCCAATCACACTACATGTATTTATTCCTCTGTTTCCTCATGTCTTTGTGTGAAATTGTTTTGTGTTACGTGTCAATTTTGACGAGTTAGACTGGTGTTCATTTGTTCCGTGTTTTATCACGAGGTATGTTTATTTGTTTGAACATAATTATTGTGACTGTTTTGCGCGTTTTGCACTTTTGCCAATTGGCTGGAGGTTTCGACGCAGTGGCGTCCGCCTGTTTGTTTCTCCTGCCTCAATAAAGTGTGCGCCTGTTCACAACTCTCTGCTCTCCTGCAGCTGACTCCGCTCCCAGTACGCACACCATTGACAGTCTGGCCACTCTACAATAAAAACCTGATTGTTGGAGTGCTGCAGAGATGGTTGTCCTTCTGGAAGGTTGTCCCATCTCCACAGAGGAGCTCTAGAGCTTTCTGAGTGACCATCGGGTTCTTGGTCACCTCCCTGACCTAGGCCCTTCTCCCCAATTGCTCAGTTTAGCTGGGCGGCCAGCTCTAGGCAGAGTCTTTGTGGTTTAAAACGTCATCCATTTAAGAATGATGGAGACCAATGTGCTCTTGGGGACCTTCAATGCTGCAGAATCTTTTTGGTACCTTTCCCCAGATCGGTGCCTCGACACAATCCTGTCTTGGAGCTCTATGGATAATTCTTTCGACATTGTGGCTTGGTTTCTGCTCTGACATGAACTGTGAACTGTGGGACCTTATATAGACAGGTGTGTGTCACAACGTCGGCAGAAGGTGGCGCCTCTCCTCGTTCGAGCGGCGCTCGCGGTCAATGGAAACAGGATGCACCTTAGCTCAATTTCGAGTCTCATAGCAAAGGGTCTGAATATTTATGTAAGTATTTCTGTTTTAATTTTTTATACATTTACAAATTGACAAAAAAAGGTTTATGAGGTATTGTGTGTAGATTGATGAGAAATAAAAATAAATAACAAAAATTGAATAATTCTGTAACGTAACAAAATGTGGAAAAAGTCAAGGGGTATGGATACTTTCCGAACTGTATGTAAGGGAAGACCCCCATGAAATGGACAAAAATGAATGGGAACATATTGACACTGTACGAAACATACACACGATGTCCAATACCACTCATTTGGATGCCGTTTCATCCAAATCATATTGCAAATGCATATGGCAAATGCCAAGTGTCACACTGCAAAAATGCAATAGATGGTGAGGCGTTCCACCATAACTTTTTAACCTGTTGGATAGGGGTAGTATTTTCACAGCCGGATAAAAAACGTACCCGATTTAATCTGATTATTACTCCTGCCCAGAAACTAGAATATGCATATAATTATTAGCTTTGGATAGAAAACACTCCAACATTTCTAAAACTGTTTGAATGGTGTCAGTGAGTATAACAGAACTCATTTGGCAGGCCAAAACCTGAGAAGATTCTGTACAGGAAGTACCCAGTCTGACCATTTCTTGGCCTTCTTTGCCATCTCTATCCATTACAGAGGATCTCTGCTGTTACGTGACACTTCCTACGGCTCACATGGTCTCTCAGAAGGCGGCAAAAAGCTGAATCGTGGCTTTGCAGGCTCTGGTTGAAACAAAGTAGGCGTTTGGGTAGTGGCTGGTTACAGTACTGTGAGACTCAGGCGCGTGCCCGCGTCGACCGAATGCTTTGTTTTCTTTCCTCTGTTTAGCTAAACGCAGATTCCCGGTCGGAATATTATCGCTTTTAGAGAAAAATTGCATAAAAATGGATTTTAAACAGCGATTGACATGCTTCGGGAAGTACGGTAATGGAATATTTAGAAATCTTTTGTCACGAATTGCGCCATGCTCGTAACCCTTATTTACACTTCGGATAGTGTCTAGAGCACAAACAAAACGCGCTATTTGGATATAACGATGGATTATTTTGGACCAAACCAACATTTGTTATTGAAGTAGCAGTCCTGGGAGTGCATTCTGACGAAGACAACAAAGGTAATCAAACTTTTGTAATAGTAAATCGGAGTTTGGACGGGCTAAACTTGGTTTCCGTGTCTAAATAGCTACGTGATGGCTGGGCTATCTACTGAGAATATTGCAAAATGTGCTTTCACCCGAAAAGCTATTTTTAAAATCTGACATATCGAAAGTGCATAGAGGAGTTCTGTCTATAATTCTTAAAATAATTGTTATGTTTTTTGTGAACGTTTATCGTGAGGTATTTGAGCCACATTTTTTGCAATATTGTAAGTAGATAGCCCGGCATCACAGGGCTAGCTATTTATGAACACACAGAAAGTTTAGCACTCACCCAAAGTCAGATTTACTATAAGAAAATGTTAGCTACCTTTGGTGTTCTTCGGGTCAGAACGTGCACTCCCAGGGCTTCTACTTCAATAACAACGTGGTTTGGAAATAATCCATAGCGTTATGTTAAATATCCTCTGTTTCGTCCGGGCATTCAAGACATTATCCGGGTAAAGAAGGGTGACGTTAATGTATGTAGGTGAGTGTTATAATAAATATATTACGTATTTCGGCATGTAACCGCTGTTTAAAATCATTTTTTATGCCATTTTTCTCGAGCGATAATATTCGACCGCAAAGCGTGTTTACGTCAAAAAGAGAGAGAAAGAGATGGGATCCCTCTGCACGAGCCTAAGTTGATGGTACTCTGACCACATCCAAACGCAAAGTTTTTTTTCAGCCAGAGGCTGGAATATCATCATTCAGCTTT
>NW_025547460.1:0-10000 GCF_905237065.1 Salmo salar
CCAGGATCAAGGTGCTGCTTCTAAATGAAGCCACCACCCGGGTCATATTACAGATGGTTACTGATTCATACTGAAAACCTAGCCATGACCCAGTTCCAGTCCACTGGGTAACTTATCAATGTTTTCCCAGGCTACATAACTAAAGTTCAGATGCCGTGTAGCCTGTTCAGATGCGCAGCTTGGCAGGTAGAGGTCTGACCTGCTAGGGAACAGAACGAATAGCTATCTCCCTAGTTGACTGATCATCTGAAGTGAGAACCGATGATCTGAGAACAAGGGGGGTGTGGGGGGGGGGTAGATGACCTACGGTGGGAGGGGGGTTGGTGGACTAAATGTGTCCCACAAGAAGTGGTTTGTGGTGAAAAGACTGGGAGAGGCAGCTGGAGAAAGACTGAAATAATGAATGATTAATATTGTAACAGTTGGTTAAGCTGTAATTAATTAAGCTAATTATAGGATGGTGGTGGTGGTGGTCGGGGTCCTTAGGGCCGACGGGGGCTAGTATTTGGGGTGGTGGTCGGGGTCCTTAAGGGCCGACGGGGGCTAGTATTTGGGGTGGTGGTCGGGGTCCTTAAGGGCCGACGGGGGCTAGTATTTGGGGTGGTGGTGGTGGTCGGGGTCCTTCGGGCCGACGGGGGCTAGTATTTGGGGTGGTGGTGGTGGTCGGGGTCCTTCGGGCCGACGGGGGCTAGTATTTGGGGTGGTGGTGATGGTCGGGGTCCTTCGGGCCGACGGGGGCTAGTATTTGGGGTGGTGGTGGTGGTCGGGGTCCTTCGGGCCGACGGGGGCTACTATTTGGGGTGGTGGTCGGGGTCCTTAGGGCCGACGGGGGCTAGTATTTGGGGTGGTGGTGGTGGTGGTGGTCGGGGTCCTTCGGGCCGACGGGGGCTAGTATTTGGGGTGGTGGTGAGAGAGATTTCTCACAGCTCTGGAGGAATAGGAGGACTGCAATTAAGTGAATCAGCCGGTAGGAACCAGGAGGATCTGGGGATCACTGAGATGGAATGTGACATTATAGAAACCAGGGAGGAATTCTCCCATCTAGGAGAGAGAGGGGGAGGGAGAGAGGAGGAGGAGGAGGGAGAGGAGAGAGAGGGGGAGGGAGAGGAGAGAGAGGGGGAGGGAGAGGAGAGAGAGGGGGAGGGAGAGGAGAGAGAGGGGGAGGGAGAGGAGTGAGAGGGGGAGGGAGAGGAGAGACTGGACTATGTTCCCAACATCATCCTCACAGTGACCGTACATATCCCAACCAGAAACTATGGATTACAGGCAATTACAGATTTCACATCTATAGCCATGAAATTCTTTTTAAAGGCTGGTCATGGCTCACATCTACACCATTATCCCAGACACCCTAGACCCACTCCAATTCACATACCGCCCCAACAGATCCACAGATGACCCAATCTCTATTGCTGTCCACACCGCCCTTTCCCACCTGGACTAAAGGAACACCTACATGAGAACGCTGTTCATTGACTACAGCTCAGCGTTCAACACCATAGTGCCCTCAAAGCTCATCACTAAGCTAAGGACTCTGGGACTAAACACCTCCCTCTGCAACTGGATCCTGGACTTCCTGACGGGCCGCCCCCCAGGTGGTGATGGTAGGCAACAACATATCTGCCACGCTGTTCCTCAAAATGGAGGCCCCTCAGGAGTATGTGCTCAGTCCCCTCCTGTACTTCCTGTTCACTCACGACTGTGTGGCCGGGCACGACTCCAACACCATCAGTAAGTTTGCTGACGACACGACGGTGGTTGGCCAGATCAGACGATGATGAGACAGCCTATAGGGAGGAAGCTTGGGACCTGGCAGTCTGTTGCCAGGACAACAACCTCTCCCTCAACGTCAGCAAGACAAAGGAGATGTGATCGTGGACTACAGGAAACGGAGGACCGAGCACGCCCCCATTCTCATCGACGGGGCTGTAGTGGAGCAGGTTGAGAGCTTCAAGTTCCTTGGTGTCCACCATCGCCAACAAACTATCATGGTCCAAACACACCAAGACAGTCGTGAAGAGGGCAAGACAAAACCTTTTCCCCCTCAGGAGACTGAAAAGATTTGGCATGGGTCCTCAGATCCTCAAAAGGTTCTACAGCTGCAACATCGAGAGCATCCTGACTGGTTGCATCACTGCCTGGTACGGCAATTGCTCGGCCTCCGACCGCAAGGCGCTACGGAGGGTAGTGCGTATGGCACCAGCTGTCGTTGACAAATATGCACAGACCGTCCCCCCTCGTCTTACCGGAGTGTGCTGTTCTGTCTAGCCAGGGCAGCGTTTATCCCGCTAGTTGAATTTCTTTCTTTGTCGTCATTCAGCCACGATTCGGTGAAACATAAGACGTTACAGTTTCTGATGTCCCGTTGGGAGGATATTCGTGGTCGTACGTCGTCTAATTTGTTGTCCAATGATTGAACGTTGGCGAGTAATATTGATGACAGATTTCCCCACTGGCCGTCGGCGGATCCTTACGAGGCGCCCCGCCCTGTGTCCTCTATACCTACGTCTCTTCCTCTTTCCACTGACGGGGATGTCGGCCTTGTCGGGGGTCTGAGGTACGTCCTGTGCGTCCTGCTTGCTGTAGAAAATGTTTTAGTCTAATCCGAGGTGAGTGATACACTGTCCTGATAACCAGAAGCTCTTTTCGTGCCGTAAGATGCGGTGGCAGAAACATTATGTACAAAATAAGTTACAAATAACGCGGAAAACCCACATAATAAAACTGTAAAACTGCTGCGATTTCTTCCACCGCCATTTTATTTATATGATTAAACACTGATGTTAGGAACCCTCTGTGGATGTTATGAACCCTCTGTGGATGTTAGGAACCCTCACGGATGTTAGGAACCCTCACGGATGTTAGGAACCCTCTGTGGATGTTAGGAACCCTCACGGATGTTAGGAACCCTCTGTGGATGTTAGGAACCCTCTGTGGATGTTAGGAACCCTCTGTGGATGTTAGGAACCCTCTGTGGATGTTAGGAACCCTCAAGGATGTTAGGAACCCTCAAGGATGTTAGGAACCCTCACGGATGTTAGGAACCCTCACGGATGTTAAGAACCCTCTGTGGATGTTAGGAACCCTCTGTGGATGTTAGGAACCCTCTGTGGATGTTAGGAACCCTCACGGATGTTAGGAACCCTCACGGATGTTAGGAACCCTCACGGATGTTAGGAACCCTCACGGATGTTAGGAACCCTCTGTGGATGTTAGGAACCCTCTGTGGATGTTAGGAACCCTCACGGATGTTAGGAACCCTCTGTGGATGTTAGGAACCCTCTGTGGATGGAGGAGAGAGTCTTTCATATACAGTCTATTAATGCCTTAGTTTAGTCTACAGGCATTATGTCATGTGTTACATGTGGAAATAGAGATGTGTTTGGTCGTTGTCCACTTTCTGCTCATTACATGACCTCACTGAGTATGATGAACAAGGTGTTTCCCCCCAAGATGCCTCCTGTATAGTCTCACCTCCATCACCAACACCTTCTCTCTCTGATATTACTGAGAAAATGAAAAAAAAATATATATATATATATATATATATATATAGTTTGTAAACGAATGATCTCATGTGTCCTTATTGCCTCAAGTCTGTTACTTATTTGACATTTCTGACATTTCAGTAGTTACCGAACTGAACACTTGTTATTCATCAACATCTGGCTCCTAATCTTTAGTGATTGACACTTTTCTCTTTTGCTGCGGTTGTGTTTTCCACGCGGTTACCACGGTTACCACATGGTTACCCCCCCCCCCCCCCCCACAGGTAGTTCCATCACGGAACCATCACGTCACTCTGCTGAGTTCTAGAACCCTGCTTTCACTCCTTATTACATTCCAACCTGGTATCTGTGTTTCTTTGCTAATATTCCTCTAGTATATGAGGTCAACATTATGGAAGGGTTGTGCCAGTGTGTGTTTATGGAGTATGACCCAACAACTTGGCTAGGTGAAAGGTACTTTACAGGACAGACCAACACACTTACATGTTCTCTCTCTCCCCTCTCTCTCTCTCTCTCTCTCTCTCTCCCTACCTTGGCATACGACTTCCATCTCCCAGTTAATCAACACTAGTCTTGTTGAGTTGTAGACACATCGTTCAAGGCCAAGAGGTCCTGTGAAACTTATCGTCATTCTCTTGTTCTCTTTACCTTTCTACAGTATATAAACAGGGCTGTCTATTTTATCTACATTATGCATTACATTATACAGCTGTTAATCCTATGTATAGATCCATAGACCACTAGCTCTGCTCTGTAACTAGCTCCCTATAGACCACTAGCTCTGTAACTAGCTCCCTATAGACCACTAGCTCTGTAACTAGCTCCCTATAGACCACTAGCTCTGTAACTAGCTCCCTATAGACCACTAGCTATGCTCTGTAACTAGCTCCCTATAGACCACTAGCTCTGTAACTAGCTCCCTATAGACCACTAGCTCTGTAACTAGCTCCCTATAGACCACTAGCTATGCTCTGTAACTAGCTCCCTATAGACCACTAGCTCTGTAACTAGCCCCCTATAGACCACTAGCTCTGTAACTAGCTCCATATAGACCACTAGCTCTGTAACTAGCTCCCTATAGACCACTAGCTCTGTAACTAGCTCCCTATAGACCACTAGCTCTGTAACTAGCTCCCTATAGACCACTAGCTCTGTAACTAGCTCCCTATAGACCACTAGCTCTGTAACTAGCTCCCTATAGACCACTAGCTCTGTAACTAGCCCCCTATAGACCACTAGCTATGCTCTGTAACTAGCTCCCTATAGACCACTAGCTCTGTAACTAGCTCCCTATAGACCACTAGCTCTGTAACTAGCTCCCTATAGACCACTAGCTATGCTCTGTAACTAGCTCCCTATAGACCACTAGCTCTGTAACTAGCTCCCTATAGACCACTAGCTATGCTCTGTAACTAGCTCCCTATAGACCACTAGCTCTGTAACTAGCGCCCTATAGACCACTAGCTCTGTAACTAGCTCCATATAGACCACTAGCTATGCTCTGTAACTAGCTCCCTATAGACCACTAGCTCTGTAACTAGCTCCCTATAGACCACTAGCTCTGTAACTAGCTCCCTATAGACCACTAGCTATGCTCTGTAACTAGCTCCCTATAGACCACTAGCTCTGTAACTAGCTCCCTATAGACCACTAGCTCTGTAACTAGCTCCCTATAGACCACTAGCTATGCTCTGTAACTAGCTCCCTATAGACCACTAGCTCTGTAACTAGCCCCCTATAGACCACTAGCTCTGTAACTAGCTCCCTATAGACCACTAGCTCTGTAACTAGCTCCCTATAGACCACTAGCTCTGTAACTAGCTCCCTATAGACCACTAGCTCTGTAACTAGCTCCCTATAGACCACTAGCTCTGTAACTAGCTCCCTATAGACCACTAGCTCTGTAACTAGCCCCCTATAGACCACTAGCTATGCTCTGTAACTAGCTCCCTATAGACCACTAGCTCTGTAACTTGCTCCCTATAGACCACTAGCTCTGTAACTAGCTCCCTATAGACCACTAGCTATGCTCTGTAACTAGCTCCCTATAGACCACTAGCTCTGTAACTAGCTCCCTATAGACCACTAGCTATGCTCTGTAACTAGCTCCCTATAGACCACTAGCTCTGTAACTAGCGCCCTATAGACCACTAGCTCTGTAACTAGCTCCATATAGACCACTAGCTATGCTCTGTAACTAGCTCCCTATAGACCACTAGCTCTGTAACTAGCTCCCTATAGACCACTAGCTCTGTAACTAGCTCCCTATAGACCACTAGATACCTCAGACTCTACCACCTATATGGAGGCCCCTACAGGAGATACCTCAGGCTCTACCAGCTATATGGAGGCCCCTACAGGAGATACCTCAGACTCTACCAGCTATATGGAGGCTCCTACAGGAGATACCTCAGACTCTACCACCTATATGGAGGCCCCTACAGGAGATACCTCAGACTCTACCACCTATATGGAGGCCCCTACAGGAGATACCTCAGGATCTACCAGCTATATGGAGGCCCCTACAGGAGATACCTCAGACTCTACCAGCTATATGGAGGCCCCTACAGGAGATACCTCAGACTCTACCAGCTATATGGAGGCTCCTACAGGAGATACCTCAGACTCTACCAGCTATATGGAGGCCCCTACAGGAGATACCTCAGACTCTACCAGCTATATGGAGGCCCCTACAGGAGATACCTCAGACTCTACCAGCTATATGGAGGCCCCTACAGGAGATACCTCAGACTAGTTGTCTATAGGGAGCTAGTTACAGAGCTAGTGGTCTATAGGGAGCTAGTTACAGAGCATAGCTAGTGGTCTATATGGAGCTAGTTACAGAGCTAGTGGTCTATAGGGAGCTAGTTACAGAGCTAGTGGTCTATAGGGAGCTAGTTACAGAGCATAGCTAGTGGTCTATAGGGAGCTAGTTGCAGAGCAGAGCTAGTGGTCTATAGGGAGCTAGTTACAGAGCTAGTGGTCTATAGGGAGCTAGTTACAGAGCAGAGCTAGTGGTCTATAGGGAGCTAGTTACAGAGCAGAGCTAGTGGTCTATAGGGAGCTAGTTACAGAGCTAGTGGTCTATAGGGAGCTAGTTACAGAGCTAGTGGTCTATAGGGAGCTAGTTACAGAGCTAGTGGTCTATAGGGAGCTAGTTACAGAGCTAGTGGTCTACAGGGAGCTAGTTACAGAGCTAGTGGTCTATATGGAGCTAGTTACAGAGCTAGTGGTCTATAGGGAGCTAGTTACAGAGCATAGCTAGTGGTCTATAGGGAGCTAGTTACAGAACATAGCTAGTGGTCTATAGGGAGCTAGTTACAGAGCTAGTGGTCTATAGGGAGCTAGTTACACAGCATAGCTAGTGGTCTATAGGGAGCTAGTTACAGAGCTAGTGATCTATATGGAGCTAGTTACAGAGCTAGTGGTCTATAGGGAGCTAGTTACAGAGCATAGCTAGTGGTCTATAGGGAGCTAGTTACAGAACATAGCTAGTGGTCTATAGGGAGCTAGTTACAGAGCTAGTGGTCTATATGGAGCTAGTAACAGAGCATAGCTAGTGGTCTATAGGGAGCTAGTTACAGAGCTAGTGGTCTATAGGGAGCTAGTTATAGAGCATAGCTAGTGGTCTATAGGGAGCTAGTTACAGAGCTAGTGGTCTATAGGGAGCTAGTTACAGAGATAGTGGTCTATATGGAGCTAGTTACAGAGCAGAGCTAGTGGTCTATAGGGAGCTAGTTACAGAGCTAGTGGTCTATAGGGAGCTAGTTACAGAGCTAGTGGTCTATAGGGAGCTAGTTACAGAGCATAGCTAGTGGTCTATATGGAGCTAGTTACAGAGCTAGTGGTCTATAGGGAGCTAGTTACAGAGCTAGTGGTCTATAGGGAGCTAGTTACAGAGCTAGTGGTCTATAGGGAGCTAGTTACAGAGCTAGTGGTCTATAGGGAGCTAGTTACAGAGCTAGTGGTCTATAGGGAGCTAGTTACAGAGCATAGCTAGTGGTCTATATGGAGCTAGTTACAGAGCTAGTGGTCTATAGGGAGCTAGTTACAGAGCTAGTGGTCTATAGGGAGCTAGTTACAGAGCTAGTGGTCTATAGGGAGCTAGTTACAGAGCTAGTGGTCTATAGGGAGCTAGTTACAGAGCATAGCTAGTGGTCTATATGGAGCTAGTTACAGAGCATAGCTAGTGGTCTATATGGAGCTAGTTACAGAGCTAGTGGTCTATAGGGAGCTAGTTACAGAGCATAGCTAGTGGTCTATAGGGAGCTAGTTACAGAGCTAGTGGTCTATAGGGAGCTAGTTACAGAGCTAGTGGTCTATAGGGAGCTAGTTACAGAGCATAGCTAGTGGTCTATAGGGAGCTAGTTACAGAGCATAGCTAGTGGTCTATAGGGAGCTAGTTACAGAGCTAGTGGTCTATAGGGAGCTAGTTACAGAGCATAGCTAGTGGTCTATATGGAGCTAGTTACAGAGCATAGCTAGTGGTCTATAGGGAGCTAGTTACAGAGCTAGTGGTCTATAGGGAGCTAGTTACAGAGCATAGCTAGTGGTCTATAGGGAGCTAGTTACAGAGCTAGTGGTCTATATGGAGCTAGTTACAGAGCTAGTGGTCTATAGGGAGCTAGTTACAGAGCTAGTGGTCTATAGGGAGCTAGTTACAGAGCATAGCTAGTGGTCTATATGGAGCTAGTTACAGAGCTAGTGGTCTATAGGGTGCTAGTTACAGAGCTAGTGGTCTATAGGGAGCTAGTTACAGAGCATAGCTAGTGGTCTATAGGGAGCTAGTTACAGAGCTAGTGGTCTATAGGGAGCTAGTTACACAGCATAGCTAGTGGTCTATAGGGAGCTAGTTACAGAGCTAGTGGTCTATAGGGAGCTAGTTACAGAGTAGGAGCCTCCATATAGCTGGTAGAGTCTGAGGTATCTCCTGTAGGGGCCTCCATATAGCTGGTAGAGTCTGAGGTATCTCCTGTAGGGGCCTCCATATAGCTGGTAGAGTCTGAGGTATCTCCTGTAGGGGCCTCCATATAGCTGGTAGAGTCTGAGGTATCTCCTGTAGGAGCCTCCATATAGCTGGTAGAGTCTGAGGTATCTCCTGTAGGGGCCTCCATATAGCTGGTAGAGTCTGAGGTATCTCCTGTAGGGGCCTCCATATAGCTGGTAGAGTCTGAGGTATCTCCTGTAGGGGCCTCCATATAGCTGGTAGAGAGTCTGAGGTATCTCCTGTAGGGGCCTCCATATAGCTGGTAGAGTCTGAGGTATCTCCTGTAGGAGCCTCCATATAGGTGGTAGAGTCTGAGGTATCTCCTGTAGGAGCCTCCATATAGCTGGTAGAGTCTGAGGTATCTCCTGTAGGGGCCTCCATATAGGTGGTAGAGTCTGAGGTATCTCCTGTAGGAGCCTCCATATAGCTGGTAGAGTCTGAGGTATCTCCTGTAGGGGCCTCCATATAGCTGGTAGAGTCTGAGGTATCTCCTGTAGGGGCCTCCATATAGCTGGTAGAGTCTGAGGTATCTCCTGTAGGGGCCTCCATATAGCTGGTAGAGAGTCTGAGGTATCTCCTGTAGGGGCCTCCATATAGCTGGTAGAGTCTGAGGTATCTCCTGTAGGAGCCTCCATATAGGTGGTAGAGTCTGAGGTATCTCCTGTAGGAGCCTCCATATAGCTGGTAGAGTCTGAGGTATCTCCTGTAGGGGTCTCCATATAGCTGGTAGAGTCTGAGGTATCTCCTGTAGGGGCCTCCATATAGCTGGTAGAGTCTGAGGTATCTCCTGTAGGGGCCTCCATATAGCTGGTAGAGTCTGAGGTATCTCCTGTAGGGGCCTCCATATAGCTGGTAGAGTCTGAGGTATCTCCTGTAGGGGCCTCCATATAGCTGGTAGAGAGTCTGAGGTATCTCCTGTAGGGGCCTCCATATAGCTGGTAGAGTCTGAGGTATCTCCTGTAGGGGCCTCCATATAGCTGGTAGAGTCTGAGGTATCTCCTGTAGGGGCCTCCATATAGCTGGTAGAGAGTCTGAGGTATCTCCTGTAGGGGCCTCCATATAGCTGGTAGAGTCTGAGGTATCTCCTGTAGGAGCCTCCATATAGGTGGTAGAGTCTGAGGTATCTCCTGTAGGAGCCTCCATATAGCTGGTAGAGTCTGAGGTATCTCCTGTAGGAGCCTCCATATAGCTGGTAGAGAGTCTGAGGTATCTCCTGTAGGAGCCTCCATATAGCTGGTAGAGTCTGAGGTATCTCCTGTAGGGGCCTCCATATAGCTGGTAGAGTCTGAGGTATCTCCTGTAGGAGCCTCCATATAGCTGGTAGAGTCTGAGGTATCTCCTGTAGGAGCCTCCATATAGCTGGTAGAGTCTGAGGTATCTCCTGTAGGGGCCTCCATATAGGTGGTAGAGTCTGAGGTATCTCCTGTAGGGGCCTCCATATTGCTGGTAGAGTCTGAGGTATCTCCTGTAGGAGCCTCCATATAGCTGGTAGAGTCTGAGGTAT
>NW_025547460.1:12500-17500 GCF_905237065.1 Salmo salar
CCCTCCCTCCTCCAGCCTCTCCCTCCCTCCCTCTCTCCTCCAGCCTCTCTGTCAGGGTTTGATTGGTTTACAGAACGCTAATGGTCAGTCAATCCAGTGGCATCCACCTCTAACTCCCACAGCCTGCCCTCTCTCTCTTTCTCTCTCTTCTCTCTCTCTATCCTCTTCCCCTCTATTCTATTCTACTCCTGGCTGGCTTCCTCAGTCCTCTCCACCCCTCCCCAGTTCTCTCCACCCCTCCTCAGTCCTCTCCCTCCACCCCTCCTCAGTCCTCTCCACCCCTCCTCAGTCCTCTCCACCCCTCCTCAGTCCTCTCCTCTCCACCCCTCCTCAGTCCTCTCCACCCCTCCTCAGTCCTCTTCACCCCTCCTCAGTCCTCTCCTCTCCACCCCTCCTCAGTCCTCTCCTCTCCACCCCTCCTCAGTCCTCTCCTCTCCACCCCTCCTCAGTCCTCTCCACCCCTTCTCAGTCCTCTCCACCCCTCCTCAGTCCTCTCCTCTCCACCCCTCCTCAGTCCTCTCCACCCCTCCTCAGTCCTCTCCACCCCTCCTCAGTCCTCTCCTCTCCACCCCTCCTCAGTCCTCTCCACCCCTCCTCAGTCCTCTCCACCCCTCCTCAGTCCTCTCCACCCCTTCTCAGTCCTCTCCACCCCTCCTCAGTCCTCTCCACCTCTCCTCAGTCCTCTCCACCCCTCCTCAGTCCTCTCCTCTCCACCCCTCCTCAGTCATCTCCACCCCTCCTCAGTCCTCTTCACCCCTCCTCAGTCCTCTTCACCCCTCCTCAGTCCTCTCCTCTCCACCCCTCCTCAGTCCTCTCCTCTCCACCCCTCCTCAGTCCTCTCCACCCCTCCTCAGTCCTCTCCACCCCTTCTCAGTCCTCTCCACCCCTCCTCAGTCCTCTCCACCCCTCCTCAGTCCTCTCCTCTCCACCCCTCCTCAGTCCTCTCCTCTCCACCCCTCCTCAGTCCTCTCCTCTCCACCCCTCCTCAGTCCTCTCCTCTCCACCCCTCCTCAGTCCTCTCCACCCCTCCTCAGTCCTCTCCTCTCCACCCCTCCTCAGTCCTCTCCACCCCTCCTCAGTCCTCTCCACCCCTTCTCAGTCCTCTCCACCCCTCCTCAGTCCTCTCCACCCCTCCTCAGTCCTCTCCACCCCTCCTCAGTCCTCTCCACCCCTCCTCAGTCCTCTCCTCTCCACCCCTCCTCAGTCCTCTCCTCTCCACCCCTCCTCAGTTCTCTCCACCCCTCCTCAGTCCTCTCCCTCCACCCCTCCTCAGTCCTCTCCTCTCCACCCCTCCTCAGTCCTCTCCACCCCTCCTCAGTCCTCTCCACCCCTCCTCAGTCCTCTCCTCTCCACCCCTCCTCAGTCCTCTCCACCCCTCCTCAGTCCTCTTCACCCCTCCTCAGTCCTCTTCACCCCTCCTCAGTCCTCTCCTCTCCACCCCTCCTCAGTCCTCTCCACCCCTCCTCAGTCCTCTCCTCTCCACCCCTCCTCAGTCCTCTCCACCCCTCCTCAGTCCTCTCCACCCCTCCTCAGTCCTCTCCACCCCTCCTCAGTCCTCTCCTCTCCACCCCTCCTCAGTCCTCTCCACCCCTCCTCAGTCCTCTCCACCCCTCCTCAGTCCTCTCCTCTCCACCCCTCCTCAGTCCTCTCCACCCCTCCTCAGTCCTCTCCACCCCTCCTCAGTCCTCTCCACCTCTCCTCAGTCCTCTCCACCCCTCCTCAGTCCTCTCCTCTCCACCCCTCCTCAGTCATCTCCACCCCTCCTCAGTCCTCTTCACCCCTCCTCAGTCCTCTTCACCCCTCCTCAGTCCTCTTCACCCCTCCTCAGTCCTCTCCTCTCCACCCCTCCTCAGTCCTCTCCACCCCTCCTCAGTCCTCTCCACCCCTTCTCAGTCCTCTCCACCCCTCCTCAGTCCTCTCCACCCCTCCTCAGTCCTCTCCACCCCTCCTCAGTCCTCTCCTCTCCACCCCTCCTCAGTCCTCTCCTCTCCACCCCTCCTCAGTCCTCTCCTCTCCACCCCTCCTCAGTCCTCTCCACCCCTCCTCAGTCCTCTCCTCTCCACCCCTCCTCAGTCCTCTCCACCCCTCCTCAGTCCTCTCCACCCCTCCTCAGTCCTCTCCCTGCTCCCCCTCTCCTCAGCTCCCCCTCTGGTAACATCACCCTGCTTGTGTCTGTAGGCAGACGGGCCATGACAGCTGAGTGTTCCTCTCCTCAGCTCCTTTCACTTCTTCACGCCCTTCATCACTTAGCTTCTATTTTTACATTTATTTTACCTCCTTTTTATCCCCAATTTCCTGGTGTCCAATTGTTAGTAGTTACAGTCTTGTCTCATCGTTGCAAATCCCTCTGTACGGACTCGGGAGAGGCGAAGGTCGAGAGCAGTGCGTCCTCTGAAACACGACCCTGCACTGCTTCTAAACACAGCGCCCATCCAACCCAGAAGCGGGTCGTAACAATGTGTCGGAGGAAACACCGTTACACCTGGTGACCTGGTCAGCGTGCGCCCGGCCCGGCCCGCCACAGGAGTCGCTAGTGCACGATATGACAAGGACATCCCTATCTCGCTCTCTCTCCCTCCCTCCATCTCTCTCTCTCCCTCCCTCCCTCCATCTCTCTCTCTCCCTCCATCTCTCTCTCTCTCCCTCCATCTTTCTCTCTCCCTCCATCTCTCTCTCTCCCCCCTCCATCTCTCTCTCTCCCTCCCTCCATCTCTCTCTCTCTCTCCCTCCATCTCTCTCTCTCTCTCCCTCCATCTCTCTCTCTCTCCCTCCATCTTTCTCTCTCTCTCTCTCTCTCTCTCTCCCTCCATCTTTCTCTCTCTCCCTCCATCTCTCTCTCTCTCCCTCCATCTCTCTCTCTCTCCCTCCGTCTCTCTCTCTCTCCCTCCATCTCTCCCTCCATCTCTCTCTCTCCCCCTCCATCTCTCTCTCCATCTCTCCCTCCATCTTTCTCTCTCTCTCCCTCCATCTCTCTCTCTCTCTCTCTCTCCCTCCATCTCTCTCTCTTTCTCTCTCTCTCCCTCCATCTCTCTCTCTCTCTCTCTCTCCCCCTCCATCTCTCTCTCCATCTCTCCCTCCATCTTTCTCTCTCTCTCCCTCCATCTCTCTCTCTCTCTCTCTCTCTCTCCCTCCATCTCTCTCTCTCTCTCTCTCTCTCCCTCCATCTCTCTCTCTCTCTCCCTCCATCTCTCTCCCTCCCTCCATCTCTCTCTCTCCCTCCCTCCCTCCCTCCCCCCTCTGAGGGTGTTATTATCATAAGCCTTAAGGCTGAGTAACCCAGTGTCAACCCCTAACGATGTCATTGTCATGAGTGACCTCAGCGTAGCGTTTTGACATCAGATCTCTCTGTGAAATCAGTAGGAGGGGAGTTCCCTAAGTGTTCTGCTCATTACCGGAATTAATCATCAAAACACCAGCGTGAAATAGGACCTGCTGTTTTTAAAGCTGGAGGCTGATGTTAATGTATAGTCTGTTATTAGTGGGTTTAGACTGAGTCCTCTAACAGAGGCTGGGTGTGTTGCTGGGTGAGGGGTGAGGGGTGAGAGAGACTGGGGCTGGGTGTGTTGCTGGGTGAGGGGTGAGGGGTGAGAGAGACTGGGTCTGGATGTGTTGCTGGGTGAGGGGTGAGGGGTGAGAGAGACTGGGGCTGGATGTGTTGCTGGGTGAGGGGTGAGGGGTGAGAGAGACTGGGGCTGGGTGTGTTGCTGGGTGAGGGGTGAGGGGTGAGAGAGACTGGGGCTGGATGTGTTGCTGGGTCTGTCTGGACCAGGCTCACCTCCCCTGGGCTGTTTACTAGGTCCAGGCTTTCTCCTGCCTGTCTGTCTGTCTGTCTGTCTGTCTGTCTGTCTGTCTGTCTGTCAGGATAGTGAAGCTGGAGGAGAGGAGCCCATCAAGGCCTCTGACATACCAAGGCTGCTCCCCTCTGCTCTGCTCCGTTACAGGGAGGTGAGAGGAGGGAGCTGGGAGAACACACACACACACACACACACACACACACACACACACACACACACACACACACACGTTGAGAGTGGTTAAACCTCTGGAGTTAGGAGGTGGACTGGAGAGAACAGAGTGGTTAAACCTCTGGAGTTAGGAGGTGGACTGGAGAGAACAGAGTGGTTAAACCTCTGGAGTTAGGAGGTGGACTGGAGAGAACAGAGTGGTTAAACCTCTGGAGTTAGGAGGTGGACTGGAGAGAACAGAGTGGTTAAACCTCTGGAGTTAGGAGGTGGACTGGAGAGAACAGAGTGGTTAAACCTCTGGAGTTAGGAGGTGGACTGGAGAGAACAGAGTGGTTAAACCTCTGGAGTTAGGAGGTGGACTGGAGAGAACAGAGTGGTTAAACCTCTGGAGTTAGGAGGTGGACTGGAGAGAACAGAGTGGTTAAACCTCTGGAGTTAGGAGGTGGACTGGAGAGAACAGAGTGGTTAAACCTCTGGAGTTAGGAGGTGGACTGGAGAGAACAGAGTGGTTAAACCTCTGGAGTTAGGAGGTGGACTGGAGAGAACAGAGTGGTTAAACCTCTGGAGTTAGGAGGTGGACTGGAGAGAACAGAGTGGTTAAACCTCTGGAGTTAGGAGGTGGACTGGAGAGAACAGAGTGGTTAAACCTCTGGAGTTAGGAGGTGGACTGGAGAGAACAGAGTGGTTAAACCTCTGGAGTTAGGAGGTGGACTGGAGAGAACAGAGTGGTTAAACCTCTGGAGTTAGGAGGTGGACTGGAGAGAACAGAGTGGTTAAACCTCTGGAGTTAGGAGGTGGACTGGAGAGAACAGAGTGGTTAAACCTCTGGAGTTAGGAGGTGGACTGGAGAGAACAGAGTGGTTAAACCTCTGGAGTTAGGAGGTGGACTGGAGAGAACAGAGTGGTTAAACCTCTGGAGTTAGGAGGTGGACTGGAGAGAACAGAGTGGTTAAACCTCTGGAGTTAGGAGGTGGACTGGAGAGAACAGAGTGGTTAAACCTCTGGAGTTAGGAGGTGGACTGGAGAGCAACTAGC
>NW_025547460.1:25000-27500 GCF_905237065.1 Salmo salar
GGACCCTGGTGTCAACATGTATGAGTGAGAGTCTTCATCCTCCAATCAGGATGAGCCCCTCTGCCATGTCCACTCTCATTGTCATCCCATTGGTCTAGTGGTCCTCCAATCAGGATGAGCCCCTCTGCCATGTCCACTCTCATTGTCATCCCATTGGTCTAGTGGTACCATGCCTCCCCCTCCTCCTCTCCCTCTCTCTTTCTCTCTCCTTCTCCACCTCTCTCCCCCTCCTCCTCTCCCTCTCTCCACCTCTCCCTCTCTCCACCTCTCTCCTTCTCCCCTCTCTCCTCCTTCTCCCCCTCTCTCCCTGTCCACCTCTCTCCCTGTCCACCTCTCTCCTCTCTCCACCTCTCTCCTTCTCCACCTCTCTCCTTCTCCTTCTCCTCCTCTCTCTACCTCTCTCCTTCTCCTCTCTCCTCCTCTCCCTCTCTCTCTCTCTCTCTCCTCCTCCCCCCACTCTCTCCTCCTCCCTCCCCCCTCTCTCCCTCTCTCTCTCTCCCCCTCTCTCTCTCCCCCTCTCTCCCCCCTCTCTCTCTCTCTCCCCCCTCTCTCTCTCCTCTCCATGGCATCAGTGGGAGGGAATCAGTTGCTCAGCAGGAATGTGGTTATTTGTGGTTGAGTTTTACTACCATCTCATTTAGTGGTGTTTAATGTTGACGTGTGGAGTGACTGTAGATCACTGAGAGGCCTAGCTATGCGTGGGAGGTGTGTGTGTGTGTGTGTGTGTGTGTGTGTGTGTGTGTGTGTGTGTGTTACTGTGCCAGTGCGAGGTGCGAGCGCAGCGTAATCCAGTCCCCCTAATGACCATACACAGCAGCCGTACTGCCAGTGAACTAACCCAGAAACCAGATAAAGCTTTTCATTTTGAAACGCTACATCACAGTAATTAAATGTCCAGTTATCAGTACAGTCAAGATACAGCACTTTTCCCCTTCACACAGTGTAGAGAAGTACAGTTCAGGACTCTACGTTCAGTCTCTAGACAAGACAACATGGCGAATGAGACAGTCAGGTTTCCAATCGAGTTCTGTGGGCCTTGGAATGAGGCAGAGAGAGGCAGAGAGAGGCAGAGGGAGGCAGAGGGAGGCAGAGAGAGGCAGAGAGAGGCAGAGAGAGGCAGAGAGAGGCAGAGAGAGGCAGAGAGAGGCAGAGAGAGGCAGAGAGGCAGAAGGAGGCAGAGAGAGGCAGAGAGGCAGAAGGAGGCAGAGAGAGGCAGAGAGAGGCAGAGAGAGGCAGAGGGAGGCAGAGGGAGGCAGAAGGAGGCAGAAGGAGGCAGAAAGAGGCAGAAGGAGGCAGAAGGAGGCAGAAGGAGGCAGAGAGAGGCAGAGAGAGGCAGACTGAGGCAGAGAGAGGCAGAGGGAGGCAGAGAGGCAGAGGGAGGCAGAGAGGCAGAGGGAGGCAGAGAGGCAGAGGGAGGCAGAAGGAGGCAGAGAGAGGCAGAGAGAGGCAGAAGGAGGCAGAGAGAGGCAGAGAGGCAGAGGGAGGCAGAGGGAGGCAGAGAGAGGCAGAAGGAGGCAGAAGGAGGCAGAGAGAGGCAGAGAGAGGCAGAGGGAGGCAGAGAGGTTATTCTGTAGTGACTATTCTGTAGTGACTATACTGTAGTGACTATACTGTAGTGACTATTCTGTAGTGACTATTCTGTAGTGACTATACTGTAGTGACTATACTGTAGTGACTATTCTGTAGTGACTATACTGTAGTGACTATACTGTAGTGACTATACTGTAGTGACTATACTGTAGTGACTATTCTGTAGTGACTATAGTGACTATTCTGTAGTGACTATTCTGTAGTGACTATACAGTAGTGACTATACTGTAGTGACTATACTGTAGTGACTATACTGTAGTGACTATACTGTAGTGACTATTCTGTAGTGACTATTCTGTAGTGACTATACAGTAGTGACTATACTGTAGTGACTATACTGTAGTGACTATACTGTAGTGACTATTCTGTAGTGACTATAGTGACTATTCTGTAGTGACTATACTGTAGTGACTATTCTGTAGTGACTATAGTGACTATTCTGTAGTGACTATTCTGTAGTGACTGTAGTGACTATACTGTAGTGACTATACTGTAGTGACTATACTGTAGTGACTATTCTGTAGTGACTATTCTATAGTGACTATTCTGTAGTGACTATTCTGTAGTGACTATACAGTAGTGACTATACTGTAGTGACTATACTGTAGTGACTATACTGTAGTGACTATACTGTAGTGACTATTCTGTAGTGACTATAGTGACTATTCTGTAGTCACTATAGTGACTATACTGTAGTGACTATACTGTAGTGACTATTCTGTAGTGACTATACTGTAGTGACTATTCTGTAGTGACTATTCTGTAGTGACTATACTGTAGTGACTATACTGTAGTGACTATACTGTAGTGACTACTGTAGTGACTATACTGTAGTGACTATACTGTAGTGACTATTCTGTAGTGACTATACTGTAGTGACTATAGTGACTATACTGTAGTGACTATACTG
>NW_025547460.1:32500-100000 GCF_905237065.1 Salmo salar
AGGTCTGTATTGTATCTAGTGATGGAGGTCTGTATTGTATCTAGTGATGGAGGTCTGTAGTGATGGAGGTCTGTATTGTATCTAGTGATGGAGGTCTGTATTGTATCTAGTGATGGAGGTCTGTAGTGATGGAGGTCTGTATTGTATCTAGTGATGGAGGTCTGTAGTGATGGAGGTCTGTATTGTATCTAGTGATGGAGGTCTGTATTGATGGAGGTCTGTATTGTATCTAGTGATGGAGGTCAAGGTGATGGAGGTCTGTATTGTATCTAGTGATGGAGGTCTGTATTGTATCTAGTGATGGAGGTCTGTAGTGATGGAGGTCTGTATTGTATCTAGTGATGGAGGTCTGTATTGTATCTAGTGATGGAGGTCTGTAGTGATGGAGGTCTGTATTGTATCTAGTGATGGAGGTCTGTAGTTATGGAGGTCTGTATTGTATCTAGTGATGGAGGTCTGTAGTGATGGAGGTCTGTATTGTATCTAGTGATGGAGGTCTGTAGTGATGGAGGTCTGTATTGTATCTAGTGATGGAGGTCTGTATTGTATCTAGTGATGGAGGTCTGTAGTGATGGAGGTCTGTATTGTATCTAGTGATGGAGGTCTGTAGTGATGGAGGTCTGTATTGTATCTAGTGATGGAGGTCTGTAGTGATGGAGGTCTGTATTGTATCTAGTGATGGAGGTCTGTATTGATGGAGGTCTGTATTGTATCTAGTGATGGAGGTCTGTAGTGATGGAGGTCTGTAGTGATGGAGGTCTGTAGTGATGGAGGTCTGTATTGTATCTAGTGATGGAGGTCTGTATTGTATCTAGTGATGGAGGTCTGTAGTGATGGAGGTCTGTAGTGATGGAGGTCTGTATTGTATCTAGTGATGGAGGTCTGTAGTGATGGAGGTCTGTATTGTATCTAGTGATGGAGGTCTGTAGTGATGGAGGTCTGTATTGTATCTAGTGATGGAGGTCTGTATTGTATCTAGTGATGGAGGTCTGTATTGATGGAGGTCTGTATTGTATCTAGTGATGGAGGTCTGTAGTGATGGAGGTCTGTAGTGATGGAGGTCTGTAGTGATGGAGGTCTGTATTGTATCTAGTGATCGAGGTCTGTATTGTATCTAGTGATGGAGGTCTGTATTGTATCTAGTGATGGAGGTCTGTATTGATGGAGGTCTGTATTGTATCTAGTGATGGAGGTCTGTATTGTATCTAGTGATGGAGGTCTGTATTGTATCTAGTGATGGAGGTCTGTAGTGATGGAGGTCTGTATTGTATCTAGTGATGGAGGTCTGTATTGTACCTAGTGATGGAGGTCTGTAGTGATGGAGGTCTGTAGTGATGGAGGTCTGTATTGTATCTAGTGATGGAGGTCTGTAGTGATGGAGGTCTGTATTGTATCTAGTGATGGAGGTCTGTATTGTATGTAGTGATGGAGGTCTGTATTGTATCTAGTGATGGAGGTCTGTAGTGATGGAGGTCTGTAGTGATGGAGGTCTGTATTGTATCTAGTGATGGAGGTCTGTATTGTATCTAGTGATGGAGGTCTGTATTGTATCTAGTGATGGAGGTCTGTAGTGATGTTGGCTTTCAGTCGTATGTCCTTGAATGATTCTAACCATAATAATGATGATAAATTCTGTTATAAGTTATTTTACCGTCCTGTTAAAACATATATTAGCAGGTAGCAGTGGCGTTGTTGAATGTAAATCCCTGCTATATTAGCAGGTAGCAGTGGCGTTGTTGAATGTAAATCCCTGCTATATTAGCAGGTAGCAGTGGCGTTGCTGAATGTAAATCCCTGCTATATTAGCAGGTAGCAGTGATGTTGTTGAATGTAAATCCCTGCTATATTAGCAGGTAGCAGTGGCGTTGCTGAATGTAAATCCCTGCTATATTAGCAGGTAGCAGTGGCGTTGCTGAATGTAAATCCCTGCTATATTAGCAGGTAGCAGTGGCGTTGCTGAATGTAAATCCCTGCTATATTAGCAGGTAGCAGTGGCGTTGTTGAATGTAAATCCCTGCTATATTAGCAGGTAGCAGTGGCGTTGCTGAATGTAAATCCCTGCTATATTAGCAGGTAGCAGTGGTGTTGTTGAATGTAAATCCCTGCTATATTAGCAGGTAGCAGTGGCGTTGCTGAATGTAAATCCCTGCTATATTAGCAGGTAGCAGTGGTGTTGCTGAATGTAAATCCCTGCTATATTAGCAGGTAGCAGTGGCGTTGTTGAATGTAAATCCCTGCTATATTAGCAGGTAGCAGTGGCGTTGCTGAATGTAAATCCCTGCTATATTAGCAGGTAGCAGTGGCGTTGTTGAATGTAAATCCCTGCTATATTAGCAGGTAGCAGTGGTGTTGTTGAATGTAAATCCCTGCTATATTAGCAGGTAGCAGTGGCGTTGTTGAATGTAAATCCCTGCTATATTAGCAGGTAGCAGTGGCGTTGCTGAATGTAAATCCCTGCTATATTAGCAGGTAGCAGTGGCGTTGCTGAATGTAAATCCCTGCTATATTAGCAGGTAGTAGTGGTGTTGTTGAATGTAAATCCCTGCTATATTAGCAGGTAGCAGTGGTGTTGTTGAATGTAAATCCCTGCTATATTAGCAGGTAGCAGTGGTGTTGCTGAATGTAAATCCCTGCTATATTAGCAGGTAGCAGTGGTGTTGTTGAATGTAAATCCCTGCTATATTAGCAGGTAGTAGTGGCGTTGTTGAATGTAAATCCCTGCTATATTAGCAGGTAGCAGTGGTGGTGTTGAATGTAAATCCCTGCTATATTAGCAGGTAGCAGTGGCGTTGTTGAATGTAAATCCCTGCTATATTAGCAGGTAGCAGTGGCGTTGTTGAATGTAAATCCCTGCTATATTAACAGGTAGCAGTGGCGTTGTTGAATGTAAATCCCTGCTATATTAGCAGGTAGCAGTGGCGTTGTTGAATGTAAATCCCTGCTATATTAGCAGGTAGCAGTGGCGTTGTTGAATGTAAATCCCTGCTATATTAGCAGGTAGCAGTGGCGTTGTTGAATGTAAATCCTTGCTATATTAGCAGGTAGCAGTGGCGTTGCTGAATGTAAATCCCTGCTATATTAGCAGGTAGCAGTGGCGTTGTTGAATGTAAATCCCTGCTATATTAGCAGGTAGCAGTGGCGGTGTTGAATGTAAATCCCTGCTATATTAGCAGGTAGCAGTGGCGTTGTTGAATGTAAATCCCTGCTATATTAGCAGGTAGCAGTGGCGTTGTTGAATGTAAATCCCTGCTATATTAGCAGGTAGCAGTGGTGTTGTTGAATGTAAATCCCTGCTATATTAGCAGGTAGCAGTGGTGTTGTTGAATGTAAATCCCTGCTATATTAGCAGGTAGCAGTGGCGTTGTTGAATGTAAATCCCTGCTATATTAGCAGGTAGCAGTGGCGTTGTTGAATGTAAATCCCTGCTATATTAGCAGGTAGCAGTGGTGTTGCTGAATGTAAATCCCTGCTATATTAGCAGGTAGCAGTGGCGTTGTTGAATGTAAATCCCTGCTATATTAGCAGGTAGCGGTGGCGTTGTTGAATGTAAATCCCTGCTATATTAGCAGGTAGCAGTGGTGTTGCTGAATGTAAATCCCTGCTATATTAGCAGGTAGCAGTGGCGTTGTTGAATGTAAATCCCTGCTATATTAGCAGGTAGCGGTGGCGTTGCTGAATGTAAATCCCTGCTATATTAGCAGGTAGCAGTGGCGTTGTTGAATGTAAATCCCTGCTATATTAGCAGGTAGCAGTGGCGTTGTTGAATGTAAATCCCTGCTATATTAGCAGGTAGCAGTGGATTTGTTGAATGTAAATCCCTGCTATATTAGCAGGTAGCAGTGGTGTTGCTGAATGTAAATCCCTGCTATATTAGCAGGTAGCAGTGGCGTTGTTGAATGTAAATCCCTGCTATATTAGCAGGTAGCGGTGGCGTTGTTGAATGTAAATCCCTGCTATATTAGCAGGTAGCAGTGGTGTTGCTGAATGTAAATCCCTGCTATATTAGCAGGTAGCAGTGGCGTTGTTGAATGTAAATCCCTGCTATATTAGCAGGTAGCAGTGGTGTTGTTGAATGTAAATCCCTGCTATATTAGCAGGTAGCAGTGATGTTGTTGAATGTAAATCCCTGCTATATTAGCAGGTAGCAGTGGTGTTGTTGAATGTAAATCCCTGCTATATTAGCAGGTAGCAGTGGTGTTGTTGAATGTAAATCCCTGCTATATTAGCAGGTAGCAGTGGCGTTGTTGAATGTAAATCCCTGCTATATTAGCAGGTAGCAGTGGCGTTGTTGAATGTAAATCCCTGCTATATTAGCAGGTAGCAGTGGTGGTGTTGAATGTAAATCCCTGCTATATTAGCAGGTAGCAGTGGTGTTGTTGAATGTAAATCCCTGCTATATTAGCAGGTAGCAGTGGCGTTGTTGAATGTAAATCCCTGCTATATTAGCAGGTAGCAGTGGTGTTGTTGAATGTAAATCCCTGCTATATTAGCAGGTAGCAGTGGTGTTGTTGAATGTAAATCCCTGCTATATTAGCAGGTAGCAGTGGCGTTGTTGAATGTAAATCCCTGCTATATTAGCAGGTAGCAGTGGCGTTGTTGAATGTAAATCCCTGCTATATTAGCAGGTAGCAGTGGCGTTGCTGAATGTAAATCCCTGCTATATTAGCAGGTAGCAGTGGCGTTGTTGAATGTAAATCCCTGCTATATTAGCAGGTAGCAGTGGCGTTGTTGAATGTAAATCCCTGCTATATTAGCAGGTAGCAGTGGTGTTGCTGAATGTAAATCCCTGCTATATTAGCAGGTAGCAGTGGCGTTGTTGAATGTAAATCCCTGCTATATTAGCAGGTAGCAGTGGCGTTGTTGAATGTAAATCCCTGCTATATTAGCAGGTAGCAGTGGCGTTGTTGAATGTAAATCCCTGCTATATTAGCAGGTAGCAGTGGCGTTGTTGAATGTAAATCCCTGCTATATTAGCAGGTAGCAGTGGCGTTGCTGAATGTAAATCCCTGCTATATTAGCAGGTAGCAGTGGCGTTGCTGAATGTAAATCCCTGCTATATTAGCAGGTAGCAGTGGCGTTGTTGAATGTAAATCCCTGCTATATTAGCAGGTAGCAGTGGCGTTGTTGAATGTAAATCCCTGCTATATTAGCAGGTAGCAGTGGTGTTGTTGAATGTAAATCCCTGCTATATTAGCAGGTAGCAGTGGCGTTGTTGAATGTAAATCCCTGCTATATTAGCAGGTAGCAGTGGTGTTGTTGAATGTAAATCCCTGCTATATTAGCAGGTAGCAGTGGCGTTGCTGAATGTAAATCCCTGCTATATTAGCAGGTAGCAGTGGCGTTGCTGAATGTAAATCCCTGCTATATTAGCAGGTAGCAGTGGCGTTGTTGAATGTAAATCCCTGCTATATTAGCAGGTAGCAGTGGCGTTGCTGAATGTAAATCCCTGCTATATTAGCAGGTAGCAGTGGCGTTGTTGAATGTAAATCCCTGCTATATTAGCAGGTAGCAGTGGTGTTGTTGAATGTAAATCCCTGCTATATTAGCAGGTAGCAGTGGCGTTGTTGAATGTAAATCCCTGCTATATTAGCAGGTAGCAGTGGCGTTGCTGAATGTAAATCCCTGCTATATTAGCAGGTAGCAGTGGCGTTGCTGAATGTAAATCCCTGCTATATTAGCAGGTAGCAGTGGCGTTGCTGAATGTAAATCCCTGCTATATTAGCAGGTAGCAGTGGCGTTGCTGAATGTAAATCCCTGCTATATTAGCAGGTAGCAGTGGCGTTGTTGAATGTAAATCCCTGCTATATTAGCAGGTAGCAGTGGCGTTGTTGAATGTAAATCCCTGCTATATTAGCAGGTAGCAGTGGTGTTGCTGAATGTAAATCCCTGCTATATTAGCAGGTAGCAGTGGTGTTGCTGAATGTAAATCCCTGCTATATTAGCAGGTAGCAGTGGCGTTGCTGAATGTAAATCCCTGCTATATTAGCAGGTAGCAGTGGCGTTGCTGAATGTAAATCCCTGCTATATTAGCAGGTAGCAGTGGCGTTGCTGAATGTAAATCCCTGCTATATTAGCAGGTAGCAGTGGCGTTGCTGAATGTAAATCCCTGCTATATTAGCAGGTAGCAGTGGCGTTGTTGAATGTAAATCCCTGCTATATTAGCAGGTAGCAGTGGCGTTGCTGAATGTAAATCCCTGCTATATTAGCAGGTAGCAGTGGCGTTGCTGAATGTAAATCCCTGCTATATTAGCAGGTAGCAGTGGTGTTGTTGAATGTAAATCCCTGCTATATTAGCAGGTAGCAGTGGCGTTGCTGAATGTAAATCCCTGCTATATTAGCAGGTAGCAGTGGCGTTGCTGAATGTAAATCCCTGCTATATTAGCAGGTAGCAGTGGCGTTGTTGAATGTAAATCCCTGCTATATTAGCAGGTAGCAGTGGCGTTGTTGAATGTAAATCCCTGCTATATTAGCAGGTAGCAGTGGCGTTGTTGAATGTAAATCCCTGCTATATTAGCAGGTAGCAGTGGCGTTGCTGAATGTAAATCCCTGCTATATTAGCAGGTAGCAGTGGCGTTGCTGAATGTAAATCCCTGCTATATTAGCAGGTAGCAGTGGCGTTGTTGAATGTAAATCCCTGCTATATTAGCAGGTAGCAGTGGCGTTGCTGAATGTAAATCCCTGCTATATTAGCAGGTAGCAGTGGCGTTGCTGAATGTAAATCCCTGCTATATTAGCAGGTAGCAGTGGCGTTGCTGAATGTAAATCCCTGCTATATTAGCAGGTAGCAGTGGCGTTGCTGAATGTAAATCCCTGCTATATTAGCAGGTAGCAGTGGCGTTGCTGAATGTAAATCCCTGCTATATTAGCAGGTAGCAGTGGTGTTGCTGAATGTAAATCCCTGCTATATTAGCAGGTAGCAGTGGCGTTGTTGAATGTAAATCCCTGCTATATTAGCAGGTAGCAGTGGCGTTGCTGAATGTAAATCCCTGCTATATTAGCAGGTAGCAGTGGCGTTGCTGAATGTAAATCCCTGCTATATTAGCAGGTAGCAGTGGCGTTGTTGAATGTAAATCCCTGCTATATTAGCAGGTAGCAGTGGCGTTGTTGAATGTAAATCCCTGCTATATTAGCAGGTAGCAGTGGTGTTGTTGAATGTAAATCCCTGCTATATTAGCAGGTAGCAGTGGCGTTGCTGAATGTAAATCCCTGCTATATTAGCAGGTAGCAGTGGCGTTGTTGAATGTAAATCCCTGCTATATTAGCAGGTAGCAGTGGCGTTGTTGAATGTAAATCCCTGCTATATTAGCAGGTAGCAGTGGCGTTGTTGAATGTAAATCCCTGCTATATTAGCAGGTAGCAGTGGCGTTGTTGAATGTAAATCCCTGCTATATTAGCAGGTAGCAGTGGTGTTGTTGAATGTAAATCCCTGCTATATTAGCAGGTAGCAGTGGCGTTGCTGAATGTAAATCCCTGCTATATTAGCAGGTAGCAGTGGCGTTGTTGAATGTAAATCCCTGCTATATTAGCAGGTAGCAGTGGCGTTGTTGAATGTAAATCCCTGCTATATTAGCAGGTAGCAGTGGCGTTGCTGAATGTAAATCCCTGCTATATTAGCAGGTAGCAGTGGCGTTGCTGAATGTAAATCCCTGCTATATTAGCAGGTAGCAGTGGCGTTGCTGAATGTAAATCCCTGCTATATTAGCAGGTAGCAGTGGCGTTGTACAGTAGTTATTGTTAGTCCTGTATCGTCAGACCGCTGACAGACTCCTCCGTAACCTGATTAACATTAAAACCGTACTGTAGATTAAACCATAGAGTTTTCCCCGTCGTAATCACACACTCATTTGTCTTTATTGAAGACGGATGTGATGTAACTGTTTTTAATGGTCGAAGCTGCATCGTAGTATATAGACTGGATCCGCTTTACGGACCCCCTTGGAGTGATTTAAAACAGACATTTATGACTGGTCCAATACAGGTCACTTCCTGTTATCTCGTGGTTATCAGACCAATCATAGACATGCTTTCTCCTTGGGATGTCGATTAGACTTTTTATTATAAACCGTTCAATTACAACATTAGTCATGTGTCCGTCTGGTGCCCAGGCATAGAAATAGGATCTATAGAAGTAGGATCTATAGGAATAGGATCTATAGAAAGGGGATCTTTAGAAATAGGATCTATAGAAATATGATCTATAGGAATAGGATCTATAGGAATAGGATCTATAGAAATAGGATCTATAGAAATAGGATCTATAGAAATGGGATCTATAGAAATAGGATCTATAGAAATAGGATCTATAGAAATGGGATCTATAGAAATAGGATCTATAGAAATAGGATCTATAGAAATAGGATCTATAGAAATAGGATCTATAGGAATATAACCTATATAAATAGGATCTATAGAAAGGGGATCTATAGAAATAGGATCTATAGAAATAGGATCTATAGAAATAGGATCTATAGAAATAGGATCTATAGGAATAGGATCTATAGGAATAGGATCTATAGAAATGGGATCTATAGAAAAGGGATCTATAGGAATAGGATCTATAGAAATGGGATCTATAGGAATAGGATCTATAGAAATAGGATCTATAGGAATAGGACCTATAGAAAAGGGATCTATAGGAATAGGATCTATAGAAAGGGATCTATAGAAATAGGACCTATAGAAAAGGGATCTATAGAAATAGGATCTATAGAAATAGGATCTATAGGAATAGGACCTATAGAAATAGGATCTATAGGAATAGGACCTATAGAAAAGGGATCTATAGGAATAGGACCTATAGAAAAGGGATCTATAGGAATAGGACCTATAGAAAAGGGATCTATAGGAATAGGACCTATAGAAAGGGGATCTATAGGAATAGGACCTATAGAAAGGGGATCTATAGGAATAGGATCTATAGGAAAGGGGATCTATAGAAATAGGATCTATAGAAATGGGATCTATAGAAATAGGATCTATAGAAACATGATCTATAGGAATAGGATCTATAGAAAATGGATCTATAGAAATAGGATCTATAGGATCTATAGAAATAGGATCTATAGAAATAGGATCTATAGAAATAGGATCTATAGGAATAGGATCTATAGAAATAGGATCTATAGAAATAGGATCTATAGAAAGGGATCTATAGAAATAGGATCTATAGAAATAGGATCTATAGAAATAGGATCTATAGAAAAGGGATCTATAGGAATAGGATCTATAGAAAGGGATCTATAGGAATAGGATCTATAGAAATAGGATCTATAGGAATAGGATCTATAGAAATGGGATCTATAGAAATAGGATCTATAGAAAAGGGATCTATAGAAATAGGATCTATAGAAATAGGATCTGTAGAAATAGGATCTATAGGAATAGGATCTATAGGAATAGGATCTATAGAAAAGGGATCTATAGGAATAGGATCTGTAGAAATAGGATCTATAGAAATAGGATCTATAGAAAAAGGATCTATAGGAATAGGACCTATAGGAAAGGGATCTATAGGAATAGGACCTATAGGAAAGGGGATCTATAGGAATAGGACCTATAGAAAGGGGATCTATAGGAATAGGACCTATAGAAAGGGGATCTATAGGAATAGGATCTATAGAAAAGGGATCTATAGGAATAGGATCTATAGAAAAGGGATCTATAGGAATAGGATCTATAGGAAAGGGATCTATAGGAATAGGATCTATAGGAAAGGGGATCCTCCCCATTCAGGTCAGTGATGTGATGATGGGTGGACTTGGCAGCCCTTTCTCTCTGTTCTATTGGTCAGAGGCAGCGGTCACCTGGTCGGTGTGGTGGGGGGGGGAGTACAGCGTGGTATCCATGGAAACAGAACTTGCTTTTTTTTTTTTTTAACCACCTGCCAACGTTTTCGTTTCGTTTTTACACTGCAGATGTTTTTACAGTTGAAATCAGTGATATAGTGAAATATTACAGAGGGGGGGGAAAAAAGACTGGGGACGGTGTGAAGGGGATAATGCTGTTTTAGAGTGAACTGGACCGGTACGTCTTCAAGTCCAAGTTATAACTTAATACAACGATATCTCACTACCCTCTTTTTGTTATTTATCTAGTCTTTTTTGGATTCAATACTTTTACAGTTGGGAAACACAAGTCCCTTTTCCAGTAAATAGTTGTAATCTATGGTCAGCAACAGTTCAACACGTGTATTTCATGTAAAGGTCTTCCTCACAGACAGATGTAAAGGTCCTCCTCCTCACAGACAGATTTAAAGGGGAAGTCTTGTAACTCTTAATTCCCACAGTATCATCACTCAGGGTTCTATCATGATTGGCCCACATTTTTTATTTAATCATTATTTATGATGTTCAGATAGACGTTCTGACTCATAGTATTATAAAGTGGTGGTCGTAAATAAGGACGGCATATATAAACTAATAATCACAACTCGGGATCTCGCTGTGTAACGATCAAAGCAGAACTGCTAAATCGCTGTAGTGTTTTTACAGACGTCTCCTCCAGACCTGACATCAATGTCTCGTCTTTGGGTTTTTTTTTTTGGGACCTTGTAAAAAAAAATATTAATTCATAGCCGCAGATGTTTTTTCTTTACGAATTTATATGTCATTTGAAGTAGTGTTTAGTAATTTAAAGGAAAGGTAATATCTCTGGATGTTTCTGTCTTAGCAGGACCTGGTCCGGTCTACCTCAGTGTACTTTACTGGGTGACCTCTGACCCCCATTTATTTTTTTCACAGAACCATCATTCTGTCTTGGCGAATTACAAGTGTTGTTATTTAAGGTTGCTCGTATCTGTAAATTACATGATTGTAATTACATTCTGAAATCATGGGCGTTAATATGGAGTTGGTTTCCCCCCCCTTTATGCTGCTATAACAGCCTCCACTCTTCTGGGAAGGCTTTCCACTAGATGTTGGAACATTGCTGCTATAACAGCCTCCACTCTTCTGGGAAGGCTTTCCACTAGATGTTGGAACATTGCTGCTATAACAGCCTCCACTCTTCTGGGAAGGCTTTCCACTAGATGTTGGAACATTGCTGCTATAACAGCCTCCACTCTTCTGGGAAGGCTTTCCACTAGATGTTGGAACATTGCTGCTATAACAGCCTCCACTCTTCTGGGAAGGCTTTCCACTAGATGTTGGAACATTGCTGCTATAACAGCCTCCACTCTTCTGGGAAGGCTTTCCACTAGATGTTGGAACATTGCTGCTATAACAGCCTCCACTCTTCTGGGAAGGCTTTCCACTAGATGTTGGAACATTGCTGCTATAACAGCCTCCACTCTTCTGGGAAGGCTTTCCACTAGATGTTGGAACATTGCTGCTATAACAGCCTCCACTCTTCTGGGAAGGCTTTCCACTAGATGTTGGAACATTGCTGCTATAACAGCCTCCACTCTTCTGGGAAGGCTTTCCACTAGATGTTGGAACATTGCTGCTATAACAGCCTCCACTCTTCTGGGAAGGCTTTCCACTAGATGTTGGAACATTGCTGCTATAACAGCCTCCACTCTTCTGGGAAGGCTTTCCACTAGATGTTGGAACATTGCTGATGGGACTTGCTTCCATTCAGCCACAAGAGCATTAGTGAGGTCGGGTACTGATGTTGGGTGATTTGGCCTGGCTTGTAGTCGTCGTTCCAATTCATCCCAAAGGTGTTCGATGGGGTTGAGGTCAGGGCTCTGTGCAGTCCAATCAAGTTCTTCCACACCGATTTCGACAAACCATTTCTGTATGGACTAGAATGTCATTGTATGCTGTGACGTTAAGATTTCCCTTCACTGGAACTAAGGGTCCGCCGAACCATGGAAAACAGCCCCGGACCATTACTTATAACTTAACACAACAATATCTCACTACCCTCGTCTTCTCCGGACCTGTCTGGGTCCAGCTATCAGCTCTTCCATGACCATGAGACTGTCAGAGCTGGACTCATAGACATAGATTTAAATACACCTCATGTTCCATATATCTAGGTCTGACCAGAGAATACAGACAGACAGACAGACAGACAGACAGACAGACAGACAGACAGACAGACAGACAGACAGACAGACAGACAGACAGACAGACAGACAGACAGACAGACAGACAGACAGACAGACAGACAGACAGACAGACAGCGTGTAAATTAGAGTTCACAGCCAGAGATGTAATCAGACGTACTAAAGATACTACAGTATTGGAGGCAGTTCACTGCTGGGTGAGACAAGAGGTTCGGTACTCTCTCTCTCTCTCTCTCTCTCTCTCTCTCTCTCTCTCTCTCTCTTCTCTCTCTCTCTCTCTCTCTGAATCTCCCTTCACTCTCCCTCTTTCTCTCCTCTCTCTCGTTCTGTCTATCTCCCGCTCTCTCTTTCTGTCTCTCTTCTCTATCTCTCTCTCTTTCTCTCTCTGTTTCTCTCTCTCCTCTCCCCCTCCTCTCTCTCCTCTCCCTCCTCCTCTACCTGAGAACAGCCTTTGTTTCCACTAATGTGATTGTGTATAATTCAGTGGTGTTGTGTGAGAGGTGGTGGGACTGTGCCAGATGGTACGCCTTGTTTCACTGTTTCCCCCTGACCTGTCTCCTCACCTGTCTCCTTACCTGTCTCCTTACCTCCTTACCTGTCTCCTTACCTGTCTCCTTACCTGTCTCCTTACCTCCTTACCTGTCTCCTTACCTGTCTCCTTACCTGTCTCCTTACCTGTCTCCTTACCTGTCTCCTTACCTGTCTCCTTACCTCCTTACCTGTCTCCTTACCTCCTTACCTCTCTCCTTACCTGTCTCCTTACCTACTTACCTCTCTCCTTACCTCCTCACCTGTCTCCTTACCTACTTACCTGTCTCCTTACCCCCTTACCTGTCTCCTTACCTGTCTCCTTACCTCCTTACCTCTCTCCTTACCTCCTCACCTGTCTCCTTACCTACTTACCTGTCTCCTTACCCCCTTACCTGTCTCCTTACCTGTCTCCTTACCTGTCTCCTTACCTGTCTCCTTACCTCCTTACCTGTCTCCTTACCCCCTAACCTGTCTCCTTACCTGTCTCCTTACCTCCTTACCTGTCTCCTGACCTGTCTCCTTACCTGTCTCCTTACCTGTCTCCTTACCTCCTAACCTGTCTCCTTACCTCCTAACCTGTCTCCTTACCTCCTAACCTGTCTCCTTACCTCCTTACCTCTCTCTACCTACTTACATGTCTCCCTACCTCCTTATCTTTCTCCTCCCTCCTTACCTCTCTCCTCCCTCCTTACCTCTCTCTCCCTCCCCCTTACCTCTCTCCCGCCCTCCCCCTCCCTCCCTCCCTCCCTCCCTCCCTCCCTCCCTCTCCCTCCCTCCCTCTCCCTCCCTCCCCTCCCTCCCTCCCTCCCTCCCTCCCTCCCTCCCTCCCTCCCTCCCTCCCTCCCTCCCTCCCCTCCCTCCCCCTCCTTACCTCTCTCTCCCTCCCCCTTACCTCTCTCCCTCCCTCCCTCCCTCCCTCCCCCCCTCCCTCCCTCTCTCCCTCACTACCAGCTAGAGTTTATTTGAACAGCCATTCTGCTTAACGTTCTTTAAAGTGTTACCAGAGATTTATTGTTTAGGTTTTTGGTCCGATTCTTATTTCATGACTGTCCTCTACTTCCAAGGAAAATAAACGTGTACCTGAGCACCGTTTATAGATGCTATGACATCAGGGCTTTTATCCTGCACACTGCTGTGAGACTGGTCTGTTAGCTGTGAGACTGGCCTGTTAGCTGGTCTGTTAGCTGTGAGACTGGCCTGTTAGCTGTGAGACTGGTCTGTTAGCTGTGAGACTGGCCTGTTAGCTGGTCTGTTAGCTGTGAGACTGGCCTGTTAGCTGTGAGACTGGTCTGTTAGCTGGTCTGTTAGCTGTGAGACTGGCCTGTTAGCTGTGAGACTGGCCTGTTAGCTGTGAGACTGGTCTGTTAGACTGGTCTGTTAGCTGTGAGACTGGTCTGTTAGCTGTGAGACTGGCCTGTTAGCTGTGAGACTGGCCTGTTAGCTGTGAGACTGGCCTGTTAGCTGTGAGACCGGTCTGTTAGCTGTGAGACTGGCCTGTTAGCTGGTCTGTTAGCTGTGAGACTGGTCTGTTAGCTGGTCTGTTAGCTGTGAGACTGGTCTGTTAGCTGGTCTGTTAGCTGTGAGACTGGCCTGTTAGCTGGTCTGTTAGCTGTGAGACTGGCCTGTTAGCTGTGAGACTGGTCTGTTAGCTGGTCTGTTAGCTGTGAGACTGGTCTGTTAGCTGGTCTGTTAGCTGTGAGACTGGCCTGTTAGCTGTGAGACTGGTCTGTTAGCTGTGAGACTGGCCTGTTAGCTGGTCTGTTAGCTGTGAGACTGGCCTGTTAGCTGGTCTGTTAGCTGTGAGACTGGCCTGTTAGCTGTGAGACTGGTCTGTTAGCTGGTCTGTTAGCTGTGAGACTGGTCTGTTAGCTGGTCTGTTAGCTGTGAGACTGGCCTGTTAGCTGTGAGACTGGCCTGTTAGCTGTGAGACTGGTCTGTTAGCTGGTCTGTTAGCTGTGAGACTGGCCTGTTAGCTGGTCTGTTAGCTGTGAGACTGGTCTGTTAGCTGTGAGACTGGTCTGTTAGCTGTGAGACTGGCCTGTTAGCTGTGTGACTGGCCTGTTAGCTGTGAGACTGGTCTGTTAGCTGGTCTGTTAGCTGTGAGACTGGCCTGTTAGCTGTGAGACTGGTCTGTTAGCTGTGAGACTGGTCTATTAGCTGTGAGACTGGTCTGTTAGCTGTTAGACTGGCCTGTTAGCTGTTAGACTGGCCTGTTAGCTGTGAGACTGGCCTGTTAGCTGGTCTGTTAGCTGGTCTGTTATCTGTGAGACTGGTCTGTTAGCTGTGAGACTGGCCTGTTAGCTGTGAGACTGGTCTGTTAGCTGTGAGACTGGCCTGTTAGCTGTGAGACTGGCCTGTTAGCTGTGAGACTGGTCTATTAGCTGTGAGACTGGTCTGTTAGCTGTTAGACTGGCCTGTTAGCTGTTAGACTGGCCTGTTAGCTGTTAGACTGGCCTGTTAGCTGTGAGACTGGCCTGTTAGCTGTGAGACTGGCCTGTTAGCTGTGAGACTGGCCTGTTAGCTGGCCTGTTAGCTGGTCTGTTAGCTGTGAGACTGGCCTGTTAGCTGGTCTGTTAGCTGTGAGACTGGCCTGTTAGCTGGTCTGTTAGCTGTGAGACTGGCCTGTTAGCTGTGAGACTGGCCTGTTAGCTGTGAGACTGGCCTGTTAGCTGTGAGACTGGCCTGTTAGCTGTGAGACTGGCCTGTTAGCTGTGAGACTGGCCTGCTAGCTGTGAGACTGGTCTGTTAGCTGTGAGACTGGTCTGTTAGCTGGTCTGTTAGCTGTGAGACTGGCCTGTTAGCTGGTCTGTTAGCTGTGAGACTGGTCTGTTAGCTGTGAGACTGGTCTGTTAGCTGTGAGACTGGCCTGTTAGCTGTGTGACTGGTCTGTTAGCTGTGAGACTGGTCTGTTAGCTGTGAGACTGGTCTGTTAGCTGGTCTGTTAGCTGTGAGACTGGTCTGTTAGCTGTGAGACTGGCCTGTTAGCTGTGAGACTGGTCTGTTAGCTGTGAGACTGGTCTGTTAGCTGGTCTGTTAGCTGTGAGACTGGTCTGTTAGCTGTGAGACTGGCCTGTTAGCTGTGAGACTGGCCTGTTAGCTGTGAGACTGGTCTATTAGCTGTGAGACTGGTCTGTTAGCTGTTAGACTGGCCTGTTAGCTGTTAGACTGGCCTGTTAGCTGTGAGACTGGCCTGTTAGCTGTGAGACTGGCCTGTTGAGACTGGTCTGTTAGCTGTGAGACTGGTCTGTTAGCTGTGAGACTGGTCTGTTAGCTGTGAGACTGGTCTGTTAGCTGTGAGACTGGCCTGTTAGCTGTGAGACTGGCCTGTTAGCTGTGAGACTGGTCTGTTAGCTGTGAGACTGGCCTGTTAGCTGTGAGACTGGCCTGTTAGCTGTGAGACTGGTCTGTTAGCTGGTCTGTTAGCTGTGAGACTGGCCTGTTAGCTGGCCTGTTAGCTGTGAGACTGGCCTGTTAGCTGTTAGACTGGTCTGTTAGCTGGTCTGTTAGCTGTTAGACTGGTCTGTTAGCTGTGAGACTGGTCTGTTAGCTGGTCTGTTAGCTGTTAGACTGGCCTGTTAGCTGTGAGACTGGTCTGTTAGCTGTGAGACTGGCCTGTTAGCTGGTCTGTTAGCTGTGAGACTGGTCTGTTAGCTGTGAGACTGGCCTGTTAGCTGTGAGACTGGCCTGTTAGCTGTGAGACTGGCCTGTTAGCTTTGAGACTGGCCTGTCAGCTGGCCTGTTAGCTGGGGGGAGGCAGGTAGCCTAGTGGTTAGAGGGGGGAGGCAGGTAGCCTAGTGGTTAGAGGGGGGAGGCAGGTAGCTTAGTGGTTAGAGGGGGGAGGCAGGTAGCCTAGTGGTTAGAGGGGGGAGGCAGGTAGCCTAGTGGTTAGAGGGGGGAGGCAGGTAGCCTAGTGGTTAGAGGGGGAGGCAGGTAGCCTAGTGATTAGAGGGGGAGGCAGGTAGCCTAGTGATTAGAGGGGGGAGGCAGGTAGCCTAGTGATTAGAGGGGGAGGCAGGTAGCCTAGTGGTTAGAGGGGGAGGCAGGTAGCCTAGTGGTTAGAGGGGGAGGCAGGTAGCCTAGTGGTTAGAGGGGGAGGCAGGTAGCCTAGTGGTTAGAGGGGGGAGGCAGGTAGCCTAGTGGTTAGAGGGGGGGAGGCAGGTAACCTAGTGGTTAGAGGGGGAGGCAGGTAGCCTAGTGGTTAGAGGGGGGAGGCAGGTAGCCTAGTGGTTAGAGGGGGGAGGCAGGTAGCCTAGTGGTTAGAGTGTTGGACTAGTAACCGAAAGGTTGCTGGTTCGAATCCCCCGAGCTGACAAGGTAAAAATCTGTCGTTCTGCCCCCTGAACAAGGCAGTTAACCCACTGTTCCCCGGTAGGCCGTCATTATAAATAACAATTTGTTCTTAACTGACTTGCCTAGTTAAATAAAGGTTAAATAAAATGTAAAAAAATCCTGCCAGGTATAATGTAGGCCAGGTTCATGACATTGTCTCTGTGTGTTCCCCATGGTCTTCCTGCCAGGTATAATGTAGGCCAGGTTCATGACATTGTCTCTGTGTGTTCCCCATGGTCTTCCTGCCAGGTATAATGTAGGCCAGGTTCATGACATTGTCTCTGTGTGTTCCCCATGGTCTTCCTGCCAGGTATAATGTAGGCCAGGTTCATGACATTGTCTCTGTGTGTTCCCCATGGTCTTCCTGCCAGGTATATGACAGTCGTAATGCAGGCCAGGTTCAGAGCCCTGTAGAATCGTAATAATTTGCAGCGCTATCGTCTCTCAGATCAGATCCAGCATCGTTGAGGTCATAACCTCTATAAACCACAACATCCTCTGGCCCCGGGCCTGAAGCATTAGGTAATATCTTCTGGATCATCGTTGACCATCCCTGAGGTGTGTGTGTGTGTGTGTGTGTGTGTGTGTGTGTGTGTGTGTGTGTGTGTGTGTGTGTGTGTGTGTGTGTGTGTGTGTGTGTGTGTGTGTGTGTGTGTGTGTGTGTGTGTGTGTGTGTGTGTGTGTGTGTGTGAGATTCTTCCCGCCTTCCCCTCCCTTCTGTTATTAATTACTCGCTGAACTTGAAAGAGAAAGAATGATCGTAGCAGCACCTCCTTTATGGCCCAACCCGGGCCTACAGCCCAGTGGTGGACACCCCCAGCCTCCCCAACCCGGGCCTACAGCCCAGTGGTGGACACCCCCAGCCTCCCCAACCCGGGCCTACAGCCCAGTGGTGGACACCCCCAGCCTCCCCAACCCGGGCCTACAGCCCAGTGGTGGACACCCCCAGCCTCCCCAACCCGGGCCTACAGCCCAGTGGTGGACACCCCCAGCCTCCCCAACCCGGGCCTACAGCCCAGTGATGGACACCCCCAGCCCGGCCTACAGCCCAGTGGTGGACACCCCCAGCCTCCCCAACCCGGCCTACAGCCCAGTGATGGACCCCCCCAGCCGCCCCAACCCGGCCTACAGCCCCGTGGTGGACACCCCCAGCCTCCCCAACCCGGCCTACAGCCCAGTGGTGGACACCCCCAGCCTCCCCAACCCGGCCTACAGCCCAGTGGTGGACACCCCCAGCCTCCCCAACCCGGCCTACAGCCCAGTGGTGGACACCCCCAGCCTCCCCAACCCGGCCTACAGCCCAGTGGTGGACACCCCCAGCCTCCCCAACCCGGCCTACAGCCCAGTGGTGGACACCCCCAGCCTCCCCAACCCGGCCTACAGCCCAGTGGTGGACACCCCCAGCCTCCCCAACCCGGCCTACAGCCCAGTGGTGGACACCCCCAGCCTCCCCAACCCGGCCTACAGCCCAGTGGTGGACACCCCCAGCCTCCCCAACCCGGCCTACAGCCCAGTGGTGGACACCCCCAACCTCCTCAACCCGGCCTACAGCCCAGTGATGGACACCCCCAGCCTCCCCAACCCGGCCTACAGCCCAGTGGTGGACACCCCCAGCCTCCCCAACCCGGCCTACAGCCCAGTGGTGGACACCCCCAGCCTCCCCAACCCGGCCTACAGCCCAGTGGTGGACACCCCCAGCCTCCCCAACCCGGCCTACAGCCCAGTGGTGGACACCCCCAGCCTCTCCAGCCCGGCCTACAGCCCAGTGATGGACAGCTCAGCTGGACTCTCCCCAGCCCTCCATCTCTCTGGGTCCTCAGCTCAGCTGGACTCTCCCCAGCCCTCCATCTCTCTGGGTCCTCAGCTCAGCTGGACTCTCCCCAGGCTGGCTGGAGGAACATTCTGTGTAATGTAGAGGCCCAGTCAGGATCATGGAATAATACCTGGTCCAGCATTCTGACCCTGGGAGGGATGATTACACTCAGTTTGGCATGTCATCCTCACCCTGCTCCCTCTCTCCCTCTCTCTCTCCTCTCCCTCTCTCCCTCTCTCCCTCTCTCTCTCTCTCTCTCTCCCTCTCCTTCTCTCCATCACTCCTCCATGTCATCCTCACCCTCCTCCCTCTCTCTCTCTCTCTCTCTCTCTCTCTCTCTCTCTCTCTCTCTCTCTCTCTCTCTCTCTCTCTCCCTCTCCTTCTCTCCATCACTCCTCCATGTCTCCTCACCCTCTCTCTCTCTTCTCTCTCTCTCTCCTCTCTCTCTCTCTCTCCTTCTCTCCATCACTCCTCCATGTCATCCTCACCCTGCTCCCTCTCTCTCTCTCTCTCTCTCTCTCTCTCCGTCTCCCTCTCCTTCTCTCCATCACTCCTCCATGTCTCTCAGCCCCTCTCCTCCTAGTAATGAGGTAACGTAACAATGTGGTAATGCATTAATTTAGTAATGAGGTAATGAAGTCGTGCAGTAATGTAGTAATAAGACGATGCATTAATTTAGTAATGAGGTAATGAAGTCGTGCAGTAATGTAGTAATAAGACGATGCATTAATTTAGTAATGAGGTAATGAAGTCGTGCAGTAATGTAGTAATAAGACGATGCATTAATTTAGTAATGAGGTAATGAAGTCGTGCAGTAATGTAGTAATAAGACGATGCATTAATTTAGTAATGAGGTAATGAAGTCGTGCAGTAATGTAGTAATAAGACGATGCATTAATTTAGTAATGAGGTAATGAAGTCGTGCAGTAATGTAGTAACAAGACGATGCATTAATTTAGTAATGAGGTAATGAAGTCGTGCAGTAATGTAGTAATAAGACGATGCATTAATTTAGTAATGAGGTAATGAAGTCGTGCAGTAATGTAGTAACAAGACGATGCATTAATTTAGTAATGAGGTAATGAAGTCGTGCAGTAATGTGTGGGTCAGAGGATAAGCAGTGATAATCCTGTGTGATTGTTGTAGTTCTACGGAGGACAGCTGTGCTGCGGTCAGTCGGACACTTCAAAGGCTTACGGCTGCAGAAACATAACTACACAGATACTGAGTGCAGTGTCCCAAATGGCAGCCTATTCCCTATATAGTGAACTACTTTTGACCAGGACCTTATGGAGGGTGCCATTTGGGACAAAGGATGAGATTCTCAAACAACCTCTCACCGCCGATATGACAGGGGAGCTGAGGTTCTGCTGGGTTCTGCTGTACCAGCTGAGGTTCTGCTGTGTTCTGCTGTACCAGCTGAGGTTCTGCTGTACCAGCTGAGGTTCTGCTGTACCAGCTGAGGTACTGCTCTACCAGCTGAGGTTCTGCTGGGTTCTGCTGTACCAGCTGAGGTACTGCTGGGTTCTGCTGTACCAGCTAAGGTACTGCTGTACCAGCTGAGGTTCTGCTGGGTTCTGCTGTACCAGCTGAGGTTCTGCTGTGTTCTGCTGTACCAGCTGAGGTTCTGCTGTGTTCTGCTGTACCAGCTGAGGTTCTGCTGTACCAGCTGAGGTTCTGCTGTACCAGCTGAGGTTCTGCTGTACCAGCTGAGGTACTGCTCTACCAGCTGAGGTTCTGCTGGGTTCTGCTGTACCAGCTGAGGTACTGCTGGGTTCTGCTGTACCAGCTGAGGTACTGCTGTACCAGCTGAGGTTCTGCTGGGTTCTGCTGTACCAGCTGAGGTTCTGCTGTGTTCTGCTGTACCAGCTGAGGTTCTGCTGTGTTCTGCTGTACCAGCTGAGGTTCTGCTGTACCAGCTGAGGTTCTGCTGTACCAGCTGAGGTTCTGCTGTACCAGCTGAGGTACTGCTCTACCAGCTGAGGTTCTGCTGGGTTCTGCTGTACCAGCTGAGGTACTGCTGGGTTCTGCTGTACCAGCTGAGGTACGGCTGTACCAGCTGAGGTTCTGCTGGGTTCTGCTGTACCAGCTGAGGTACTGCTGTACCAGCTGAGGTTCTGCTGGGTTCTGCTGTACCAGCTGAGGTTCTGCTGTACCAGCTGAGGTAGTGGTGGAGCTGAGGGTGTCATACCTCTCTTACCTGAAACACTACTGTCTACACCTCTCTAACCTGAAACACTACTGTCTACACCTCTCTAACCTGAAACACTACTGTCTACACCTCTCTAACCTGAAACACTACTCTGTCTACACCTCTCTAACCTGAAACACTACTGTCTACACCTCTCTAACCTGAAACACTACTGTCTACACCTCTCTAACCTGAAACACTACTGTCTACACCTCTCTAACCCGAAACACTACTGTCTACACCTCTCTAACCTGAAACACTACTGTCTACACCTCTCTAACCTGAAACACTACTGTCTACACCTCTCTAACCTGAAACACTACTGTCTACACCTCTCTAACCTGAAACACTACTCTGTCTACACCTCTCTAACCTGAAACTCTACTCTGTCTACACCTCTCTAACCTGAAACACTACTGTCTACACCTCTCTAACCTGAAACACTACTGTCTACACCTCTCTAACCCGAAACACTACTGTCTACACCTCTCTAACCTGAAACACTACTGTCTACACCTCTCTAACCTGAAACACTACCTGTCTACACCTCTCTAACCTGAAACACTACTGTCTACACCTCTCTAACCTGAAACACTACTGTCTACACCTCTCTAACCTGAAACACTACTGTCTACACCTCTCTAACCTGAAACACTACTGTCTACACCTCTCTAACCTGAAACACTACTGTCTACACCTCTCTGATCTGAAACACTACTGTCTACACCTCTCTAACCTGAAACACTACTGTCTACACCTCTCTAACCTGAAACACTACTGTCTACACCTCTCTAACCTGAAACACTACTGTCTACACCTCTCTAACCTGAAACACTACTGTCTACACCTCTCTAATCTGAAACACTACTGTCTACACCTCTCTGACCTGAAACACTACTGTCTACACCTCTCTAACCTGAAACACTACTGTCTACACCTCTCTAACCCGAAACACTACTGTCTACACCTCTCTAACCTGAAACACTACTGTCTACACCTCTCTAACCTGAAACACTACTGTCTACACCTCTCTGATCTGAAACACTACTGTCTACACCTCTCTAACCTGAAACACTACTGTCTACACCTCTCTAACCTGAAACACTACTGTCTACACCTCTCTAACCTGAAACACTACTGTCTACACCTCTCTAACCTGAAACACTACTGTCTACACCTCTCTGATCTGAAACACTACTGTCTACACCTCTCTGACATGAAACACTACTGTCTACACCTCACTAACCTGAAACACTACTGTCTACACCTCTCTAACCCGAAACACTACTGTCTACACCTCTCTAACCTGAAACACTACTGTCTACACCTCTCTAACCTGAAACACTACTGTCTACACCTCTCTAACCTGAAACACTACTGTCTACACCTGTCTGACCTGAAACACTACTGTCTACACCTCTCTAACATGAAACACTACTGTCTACACCTCTCTAACCTGAAACACTACTGTCTAAACCTCTCTAACCTGAAACACTACTCTGTCTACACCTCTCTAACCTGAAACACTTCTGTCTACACCTCTCTAACCTGAAACACTACTTTCTACACCTCTCTAACCTGAAACACTACTGTCTACACCTCTCTAAACCGAAACACTACTGTCTACACCTCTCTAACCTGAAACACTACTCTGTCTACACCTCTCTAACCTGAAACATTACTGTCTACACCTCTCTAACCTGAAACACTACTCTGTCTACACCTCTCTAACCTGAAACACTACTGTCTACACCTCTCTAACCTGAAACACTACACTGTCTACACCTCTCTAACCCGAAACACTACTGTCTACACCTCTCTAACCCGAAACACTACTGTCTACACCTCTCTAACCTGAAACACTACTGTCTACACCTCTCTAACCTGAAACACTACTGTCTACACCTCTCTAACCTGAAACACTACTATCTACACCTCTCTAACCTGAAACACTACTCTGTCTACACCTCTCTAACCTGAAACACTACTCTGTCTACACCTCTCTTACCTGAAACACTACTCTGTCTACACTTCTCTAACCTGAAACACTACTCTGTCTACACCTCTCTAACCTGAAACACTACTCTGTCTACACCTCTCTAACCTGAAACACTACTGTCTACACCTCTCTAACCTGAAACACTACTGTCTACACCTCTCTAACCTGAAACTCTACTCTGTCTACACCTCTCTAACCTGAAACACTACTGTCTACACCTCTCTAACCCGAAACACTACTGTCTACACCTCTCTAACCCGAAACACTACTCTATCTACACCTCTCTAACCCGAAACACTACTGTCTACACCTCTCTAACCCGAAACACTACTCTGTCTACACCTCTCTAACCTGAAACACTACTCTGTCTACACCTCTCTAACCTGAAACACTACTCTGTCTACACCTCTCTAACCTGAAACACTACTCTGTCTACACCTCTCTAACCTGAAACACTACTCTGTCTACACTTCTCTAACCTGAAACACTACTCTGTCTACACCTCTCTAACCTGAAACACTACTGTCTACACCTCTCTAACCCGAAACATTACTGTCTACACCTCTCTAACCCGAAACACTACTCTGTCTACACCTCTCTAACCTGAAACACTTCTGTCTACACCTCTCTAACCTGAAACACTACTTTCTACACCTCTCTAACCTGAAACACTACTGTCTACACCTCTCTAACCTGAAACACTACTCTGTCTACACCTCTCTAACCCGAAACACTACTGTCTACACCTCTCTAACCTGAAACACTACTGTCTACACCTCTCTAACCCGAAACACTACTGTCTACACCTCTCTAACCTGAAACTCTACTGTCTACACCTCTCTAACCTGAAACACTACTCTGTCTACACCTCTCTAACCTGAAACACTACTGTCTACACCTCTCTAACCCGAAACACTACTGTCTACACCTCTCTAACCTGAAACACTACTGTCTACACCTCTCTAACCTGAAACACTACTGTCTACACCTCTCTAACCTGAAACACTACTCTGTCTACACCTCTCTAACCTGAAACACTACTGTCTACACCTCTCTAACCTGAAACACTACTGTCTACACCTCTCTAACCTGAAACACTACTGTCTACACCTCTCTAACCTGAAACACTACTGTCTACACCTCTCTAACCTGAAACACTACTGTCTACACCTCTCTAACCCGAAACACTACTGTCTACACCTCTCTAACCTGAAACACTACTGTCTACACCTCTCTAACCTGAAACACTACTCTGTCTACACCTCTCTAACCTGAAACACTACCTGTCTACACCTCTCTAACCTGAAACACTACTCTGTCTACACCTCTCTAACCTGAAACTCTACTCTGTCTACACCTCTCTAACCTGAAACACTACTGTCTAAACCTCTCTAACCTGAAACACTACTCTGTCTACACCTCTCTAACCTGAAACACTACTGTCTACACCTCTCTAACCTGAAACACTACCTGTCTACACCTCTCTAACCTGAAACACTACTGTCTACACCTCTCTAACCTGAAACACTACTGTCTACACCTCTCTAACCTGAAACACTACTGTCTACACCTCTCTAACCTGAAACACTACCTGTCTACACCTCTCTAACCTGAAACACTACTGTCTACACCTCTCTAACCTGAAACACTACTGTCTACACCTCTCTAACCTGAAACACTACTGTCTACACCTCTCTAACCTGAAACACTACTGTCTACACCTCTCTAACCTGAAACACTACCTGTCTACACCTCTCTAACATGAATCACTACTGTCTACACCTCTCTAACCTGAAACACTACTCTGTCTACACCTCTCTAACCTGAAACACTACTGTCTACACCTCTCTAACCTGAAACACTACTCTGTCTACACCTCTCTAACCCGAAACACTACTGTCTACACCTCTCTAACCTGAAACACTACTGTCTACACCTCTCTAACCTGAAACACTACTGTCTACACCTCTCTAACCTGAAACACTACTGTCTACACCTCTCTAACCTGAAACACTACTGTCTACACCTCTCTAACCTGAAACACTACTCTGTCTACACCTCTCTAACCTGAAACACTACTCTGTCTACACCTCTCTAACCTGAAACACTACTCTGTCTACACCTCTCTAACCTGAAACACTACTGTCTACACCTCTCTAACCTGAAACACTACTCTGTCTACACCTCTCTAACCTGAAACACTACTGTCTACACCTCTCTAACCTGAAACACTACTGTCTACACCTCTCTAACCTGAAACACTACTCTGTCTACACCTCTCTAACCTGAAACACTACTGTCTACACCTCTCTAACCTGAAACACTACCTGTCTACACCTCTCTAACCTGAAACACTACTCTGTCTACACCTCTCTAACCTGAAACACTACTCTGTCTACACCTCTCTAACCTGAAACACTACTCTGTCTACACCTCTCTAACCTGAAACACTACTCTGTCTACACCTCTCTAACCTGAAACACTACTCTGTCTACACCTCTCTAACCTGAAACACTACTCTGTCTACACCTCTCTAACCTGAAACATTACTGTCTACACCTCTCTAACCTGAAACACTACTCTGTCTACACCTCTCTAACCTGAAACACTACTGTCTACACCTCTCTAACCTGAAACACTACTGTCTACACCTCTCTAACCTGAAACACTCTGTCTACACCTCTCTAACCTGAAACACTACTCTGTCTACACCTCTCTAACCCGAAACACTACTGTCTACACCTCTCTAACCTGAAACACTACTGTCTACACCTCTCTAACCCGAAACACTACTGTCTACACCTCTCTAACCTGAAACACTACTGTCTACACCTCTCTAACCTGAAACACTACTCTGTCTACACCTCTCTAACCTGAAACACTACTGTCTACACCTCTCTAACCTGAAACACTACTGTCTCACACCTCTCTAACCTGAAACACTACTGTCTACACCTCTCTAACCTGAAACACTACTGTCTACACCTCTCTAACCTGAAACTCTACTGTCTACACCTCTCTAACCTGAAACACTACTCTGTCTACACCTCTCTAACCTGAAACACTACTGTCTACACCTCTCTAACCCGAAACACTACTCTGTCTACACCTCTCTAACCTGAAACACTACTGTCTACACCTCTCTAACCTGAAACACTACTGTCTACACCTCTCTAACCTGAAACACTACTGTCTACACCTCTCTAACACGAATCACTACTGTCTACACCTCTCTAACCTGAAACTCTACTGTCTACACCTCTCTAACCTGAAACACTACTCTGTCTACACCTCTCTAACCTGAAACACTACTCTGTCTACACCTCTCTAACCTGAAACACTACTCTGTCTACACCTCTCTAACCTGAAACTCTACTCTGTCTACACCTCTCTAACCTGAAACACTACTGTCTAAACCTCTCTAACCTGAAACACTACTCTGTCTACACCTCTCTAACCTGAAACACTACTGTCTACACCTCTCTAACCTGAAACACTACTGTCTACACCTCTCTAACCTGAAACACTACTCTGTCTACACCTCTCTAACCTGAAACACTACTGTCTACACCTCTCTAACCCGAAACACTACTGTCTACACCTCTCTAACCCGAAACACTACTCTGTCTACACCTCTCTAACCTGAAACACTACTCTGTCTACACCTCTCTAACCTGAAACACTACTCTGTCTACACCTCTCTAACCCAAAACACTACTCTGTCTACACCTCTCTAACCTGAAACACTACTGTCTACACCTCTCTAACCTGAAACACTACTCTGTCTACACCTCTCTAACCCGAAACACTACTGTCTACACCTCTCTAACCCGAAACACTACTGTCTACACCTCTCTAACCCGAAACACTACTCTGTCTACACCTCTCTAACCTGAAACACTACTGTCTACACCTCTCTAACCTGAAACACTACTGTCTACACCTCTCTAACCTGAAACACTACTGTCTACACCTCTCTAACCTGAAACTCTACTCTCCTCTGTATTCACCCACCTCTCCAACCAAGTGAATGACCTGTTTGGTGATGCCAGCTTACAGAATGTATTATTTCACAGAGGAGAACTTAGTGGGTTTAGTTACGCGGTCGGGATGGTGGCACATTCCTCTCTCTCTCTCTCTCTGGTCGTTAACTCTTCATGGAATTATTTTTGTTTTAGTCTCCTGTTTCTGACATTTCAACTCGGCGGTTCCTCCATCAGGATTAACCCAAACCATTTCAACTCGGCGGTTCCTCCATCAGGATTAACCCAAACCACAAAACATCACACTTCAGATCCCAACCTTCACTGCAGCTCGTTGCCTCCAATTTTAGTCAAATCAAACGGTTATTTCATATCAGCTTTTTTCTTCTGGATCCTGAGAAAACAGAGTCCAGGCCTTTGATTTGATCAGTCCTAGTTCTCTCTCTCTCTCTCTCTCTCTCTCTCTCTCTCTCTCTCTCTCTCTCTCTCTCTGTCTCTCTCTCTCTCTCTCTCTCTCTCTCTCTCTCTCTGTCTCTCTCTCTCTCTCTCTCTCTCTCTCTGTCTCTCTCTCTCTCTCTCTCTCTCTCTCTCTCTCTCTCTCTGTCTGTCTGTCTGTCTTTCTGGTTCTCTGTCTGTCTCTCTCTCTCTCTCTCTCTCTCTCTCTCTCTCTCTCTCTGTCTCTCTCTCTCTCTCTCTCTCTCTCTCTCTCTCTCTCTCTCTGTCTGTCTGTCTCTGTCTGTCTGTCTCTCTGTCTCTCTCGTTCTCTGTCTCTCTCTGTCTCTGTCTCTCTCTCTCTGTCTGTGTCTTTCTCTGTCTGTCTGTCTGTCTTTCTGGTTCTCTGTCTGTCTCTCTCTCTCTCTCTCTCTCTGTCTGTCTCTCTCTCTCTCTCTCTCGGGCTCAAAGCAGTCTTTCTGCTCAGTGGCCTCCTCCTACAGCAAGATCACAACCTCTCTTCTCGATTCCACACCTCTCTTAATAATGAATAACATTGATCTAGTTGCATTTGGTGCTTCTTCCCCCTTGTATGTGAAGTCAACCACCAGGACGTGTTACAGCCACACCACTACACAAGCAGAGTCATGAGGACAAAGCTGCTGTGGTTCAGTAGTGGCCCCGGGGGGGGGGGGACAGCTTGTCTCAACACAGTAGTAGTAAACTAACTCTCATCACGTTGAGTGGCCCCCCCCTTGGGGGCCTGACTACTAGCGCTGTGTGTGGCTTGACCTTCCGTGACCCCCCCCTTAGTCCGCCCGCACGCCCGCCTGCCACCGGGCCGCTCAGATAAACAGCCTGTAAACACAGTGGGAGTGAGTGTTGCTGTGTGTCGTCTCTGTATATGAAGACAGGGAGAGAGTAGTGGGACGTGCGTGTATATAGTGATCACATTGAAAAGCCTTGTTCCCGTTCCCAGTCTGGTAGCCTCTCCACACTAACCTCAGCTGGGCTCTTCTCTCTGACTGGCTGGGTGTGATGGGTCAGGACGTGGGTGAGGGAGGGAAGCTTTCTCTCTGACTGGCTGGGTGTGATGGGTCAGGACGTGGGTGGATGGGGAAGCTTTCTCTCTGACTGGCTGGGTGTGATGGGTCAGGACGTGGGTGGATGGGGGAAGCTTTCTCTCTGACTGGCTGGGTGTGATGGGTCAGGACGTGGGTGGATGGGGGAAGCTTTCTCTCTGACTGGCTGGGTGTGATGGGTCAGGACGTGGGTGGGTGAGGGGAAGCTTTCTCTCTGACTGGCTGGGTGTGATGGGTCAGGACGGGTGGGTGGGAGGGGAAGCTTTCTCTCTGACTGGCTGGGTGTGATGGGTCAGGACGTGGGTGGGTGGGGAAGCTTTCTCTCTGACTGGCTGGGTGTGATGGGTCAGGACGTGGGTGGATGGGGGAAGCTTTCTCTCTGACTGGCTGGGTGTGATGGGTCAGGACGTGGGTGGATGGGGGAAGCTTTCTCTCTGACTGGCTGGGTGTGATGGGTCAGGACGTGGGTGGATGGGGGAAGCTTTCTCTCTGACTGGCTGGGTGTGATGGGTCAGGACGTGGGTGAGGGAGGGAAGCTTTCTCTCTGACTGGCTGGGTGTGATGGGTCAGGATGTGTGTGGGTGGGGGGAAGCTTTCTCTCTGACTGGCTGGGTGTGATGGGTCAGGACGTGGGTGGGTGGGGAAGCTTTCTCTCTGACTGGCTGGGTGTGATGGGTCAGGACGTGGGTGGATGGGGGAAGCTTTCTCTCTGACTGGCTGGGTGTGATGGGTCAGGACGTGGGTGGGAGGGACCTCCTCCTCAGTGACCCTGAGTTGTTCCCATTCCTCAGTGACCCTGAGTTGTTCCCGTAGTAAAACCTCCTCCTCACTGACCCTGAGTTGTTCCCGTAGTAAAACCTCCTCCTCAGTGTGACCCTGAGTTGTTCCCGTAGTAAAACCTCTCTCTGGTTGTTTTTCATGCAGTATAAATCCAGGAAGAGATAGTGTCCCTAAAAGTCAGCTGTGTTTTCTGCTAACGGATGATTACAGGGAGGAAGATAAAAGCTCTGAGCTTCTAATACTTCAAAGACAAGTCTCCTCTCCCTCCTCATCTTCATCCTCCCACCCTCCTCCTCCTCCTCCTCCTCCTGCTCTCTCCATCTTCCCTCCTCCAGACCCCCGCCACACACACACACACACACACACACACAGACACACACACCCGAAGACAGTGAGCTGTGAATGAAGGTAGCTAGCTAGGTAAGTGGTGTTTGTGAGTGTCAAAGCATCGGGTCTGAAGGGGTAAACACTTCCTGGTACGTCCTGTATCGTTACTGTGTTGAGAAGGAAGGACTGTTGGAGTGAGTGAGAGGTCCTGGAACAAGGAGACACACCCAACTCTGTCTTCTTCTGTTGTCATATTAAGAGGAGTGTGATCAACACGGGTTCACTCAGCGTTCGTTAACAACAGGCTGAGTTAATATGAGAGGATATTTATCTGAAGTCTTCCTGTTCACACTGATCTTGATTATAACGAGTGGGTTATCAGTCATCTTGTCCCTTCAGCCAGACTTGTCCTGTCTCAGTCACCCTGTCAATGTGGAGGCTATATACAGGGGGTACCGGTACAGAGTCAATGTGGAGGCTATATACAGGGGGTACCGGTACAGAGTCAATGTGGAGGCTATATACAGGGTGTTACGGTACAGAGTCAATGTGGAGGCTATATACAGGGGTGTACCGGTACAGAGTCAATGTGGAGGCTATATACAGGGGGTACCGGTACAGAGTCAATGTGGAGGCTATATACAGGGGGTACCGGTACAGAGTCAGTGTGGAGGCTATATACAGGGGGGTACCGGTACAGAGTCAGTGTGGAGGCTATATACAGGGGGGTACCGGTACAGAGTCAATGTGGAGGCTATATACAGGGGGTACTGGTACAGAGTCAATGTGGAGGCTATATACAGGGGGGTACCGGTACAGAGTCAATGTGGAGGCTATATACAGGGGGTACCGGTACAGAGTCAATGTGGAGGCTATATACAGGGGGTACCGGTACAGAGTCAATGTGGAGGCTATATACAGGGGTTACGGTACAGAGTCAATGTGGAGGCTATATACAGGGGGTACCGGTACAGAGTCAATGTGGAGGCTATATACAGGGGGTACCGGTACAGAGTCAATGTGGAGGCTATATACAGGGTGTTACGGTACAGAGTCAATGTGGAGGCTATATACAGGGGGTACCGGTACAGAGTCAATGTGGAGGCTATATACAGGGGGTACCGGTACAGAGTCAATGTGGAGGCTATATACAGGGGGGTACCGGTACAGAGTCAATGTGGAGGCTATATACAGGGGGTACCGGTACAGAGTCAATGTGGAGGCTATATACAGGGGGTACCGGTACAGAGTCAATGTGGAGGCTATATACAGGGGGTACCGGTACAGAGTCAATGTGGAGGCTATATACAGGGGGTACCGGTACAGAGTCAATGTGGAGGCTATATACAGGGGGTACCGGTACAGAGTCAATGTGGAGGCTATATACAGGGGTACCGGTACAGAGTCAATGTGGAGGCTATATACAGGGGGGTACCGGTACAGAGTCAATGTGGAGGCTATATACAGGGGGTACCGGTACAGAGTCAATGTGGAGGCTATATACAGGGGGTACCGGTACAGAGTCAATGTGGAGGCTATATACAGGGGGTACCGGTACAGAGTCAATGTGGAGGCTATATACAGGGGGTACCGGTACAGAGTCAATGTGGAGGCTATATACAGGGGGTACCGGTACAGAGTCAATGTGGAGGCTATATACAGGGGGCACCGGTTAGTCCTGGACTACTTTGCAGATATGAAACAAACAGACAGTCGTAATATCAGTCAAACATGATCAAATTCCCAGTTTATGCTACAAAACCAAGTTTGTAAGCGTTTTATTAAAACAGATTCTCTCTGAGTCAGTGTTATGACGAACACTAAGGCATTGTTGTCAGAATAGATGGACGCAGTTCAATTCATGATCAATATATAATTCACCCAAAAAAAATGTTGTCTATCCCAGCTGGCCTGATACATTGTTTACTGCCTCCACCCTTTAGGGATTCACTGTTTTTCACTTTCAATGACTCAATATTGGGTTGTTTTTTTATTATAAAAACAGACCACTGTGACTGGGAATGTCAATACAATCCAACTAGCCTGGGCAATGATCACAAGTCAGTCATAACGTGGCTAATAGTGCTCGCTGCCCCGCGGGTCCAATGGGACACACAAGAGACTATAAATGAGTCATCGACTTTATTAAATCACAGCCTTGTTTTTGCGCACACTGGTGAATTCAACTTCAATTTTGTCTGCTTTCGTGTGTCCTCGTCGACAGCTCGGGGGAGGGGGGAGTGTACAGGCGTGTGCCAAAGTCCGAGCTGGGATACTAAAATGTTGCGGTCTGGCATCGGTTTTGTAAAGCTTTGACAATGAATAAACCCCTGGAACACAACACCATGCAGACTGGCTACTCTACTGGCTACTCTACTGGCTACTCTACTGGCTACTCTACTGTAATACACCATGCAGACTGGCTACTCTACTGGCTACTCTACTGGCTACTCTACTATAATACACCATGCAGACTGGCTACTCTACTGGCTACTCTACTGTAATACACCATGCAGACTGGCTACTCTACTGGCTACTCTACTGTAATACACCATGCAGACTGGCTACTCTACTGGCTACTCTACTGTAATACACCATGCAGACTGGCTACTCTACTGGCTACTCTACTGTAATACACCATGCAGACTGGCTACTCTACTGGCTACTCTACTGTAATACACCATGCAGACTGGCTACTCTACTGGCTACTCTACTGTAATACACCATGCAGACTGGCTACTCTACTGGCTACTCTACTGGCTACTCTACTGTAATACACCATGCAGACTGGCTACTCTACTGTAATACACCATGCAGACTGGCTACTCTACTATAATACACCATGCAGACTGGCTACTCTACTATAATACACCATGCAGACTGGCTACTCTACTGTAATACACCATGCAGACTGGCTACTCTACTGGCTACTCTACTGTAATACACCATGCAGACTGGCTACTCTACTGTAATACACCATGCAGACTGGCTACTCTACTATAATACACCATGCAGACTGGCTACTCTACTGTAATACACCATGCAGACTGGCTACTCTACTGTAATACACCATGCAGACTGGCTACTCTACTGTAATACACCATGCAGACTGGCTACTCTACTGTAATACACCATGCAGACTGGCTACTCTACTGTAATACACCATGCAGACTGGCTACTCTACTGTAATACACCATGCAGACTGGCTACTCTACTATAATACACCATGCAGACTGGCTACTCTACTGTAATACACCATGCAGAGGCACTGGCTACTCTACTGTAATACACCATGCAGACTGGCTACTCTACTGTAATACACCATGCAGACTGGCTACTCTACTGTAATACACCATGCAGACTGGCTACTCTACTGTAATACACCATGCAGACTGGCTACTCTACTGTAATACACCATGCAGACTGGCTACTCTACTGTAATACACCATACAGACTGGCTACTCTACTGTAATACACCATACAGACTGGCTACTCTACTGTAATACACCATGCAGACTGGCTACTCTACTGTAATACACCATGCAGACTGGCTACTCTACTGTAATACACCATACAGTAAGGCTGGCTACTCTACTGTAATACACCATACAGTAAGACTGGCTACTCTACTGTAATACACCATGCAGACTGGCTACTCTACTGTAATACACCATGCAGACTGGCTACTCTACTGTAATACACCATGCAGACTGGCTACTCTACTGTAATACACCATGCAGACTGGCTACTCTACTGTAATACACCATGCAGACTGGCTACTCTACTGTAATACACCATACAGTAAGACTGGCTACTCTACTGTAATACACCATGCAGACTGGCTACTCTACTATAATACACCATGCAGACTGGCTACTCTACTATAATACACCATGCAGACTGGCTACTCTACTGTAATACACCATACAGTAAGACTGGCTACTCTACTATAATACACCATGCAGACTGGCTACTCTACTGTAATACACCATACAGTAAGACTGGCTACTCTACTGTAATACACCATACAGTAAGACTGGCTACTCTACTGTAATACACCATACAGTAAGACTGGCTACTCTACTGTAATACACCATACAGTAAGACTGGCTACTCTACTATAATACACCATACAGTAAGACTGGCTACTCTACTACACCATACAGTAAGACTGGCTACTCTACTGTAATACACCATGCAGACTGGCTACTCTACTGTAATACACCATGCAGACTGGCTACTCTACTGTAATACACCATGCAGACTGGCTACTCTACTATAATATACCATGCTGACTGGCTACTCTACTGTAATACACCATGCAGACTGGCTACTCTACTATAATTCACCATGCAGACTGGCTACTCTACTGTAATACACCATGCAGACTGGCTACTCTACTGTAATACACCATGCAGACTGGCTACTCTACTGTAATACACCACGCAGACTGGCTACTCTACTGTAATACACCATGCAGACTGGCTACTCTACTGTAATACACCATACAGTAAGACTGGCTACTCTACTGTAATACACCATGCAGACTGGCTACTCTACTGTAATACACCATGCAGACTGGCTACTCTACTACACCATACAGTAAGACTGGCTACTCTACTATAATACACCATACAGTAAGACTGGCTACTCTACTGTAATACACCATACAGTAAGGCTGGCTACTCTACTGTAATACACCATGCAGTAAGACTGGCTACTCTACTATAATACACCATACAGTAAGACTGGCTACTCTACTGTAATACACCATACAGTAAGACTGGCTACTCTACTGTAATACACCATAAAGTAAGACTGGCTACTCTACTATAATACACCATACAGTAAGACTGGCTACTCTACTGTAATACACCATACAGTAAGGCTGGCTACTCTACTGTAATACACCATACAGTAAGACTGGCTACTCTACTGTAATACACCATACAGTAAGACTGGCTACTCTGCTGTAATACACCATACAGTAAGACTGGCTACTCTACTATAATACACCATACAGTAAGGCTGGCTACTCTACTATATTACACCATACAGTAAGACTGGCTACTCTACTATATTACACCATACAGTAAGACTGGCTACTCTACTGTAATACACCATACAGTAAGACTGGCTACTCTACTGTAATACACCATACAGTAAGACTGGCTACTCTACTGTAATACACCATACAGTAAGACTGGCTACTCTACTGTAATACACCATACAGTAAGGCTGGCTACTCTACTGTAATACACCATACAGTAAGACTGGCTACTCTACTGTAAGACACCATACAGTAAGGCTGGCTACTCTACTGTAATACACCATACAGTAAGGCTGGCTACTCTACTGTAATACACCATACAGTAAGGCTGGCTACTCTACTATATTACACCATACAGTAAGACTGGCTACTCTACTGTAATACACCATACAGTAAGGCTGGCTACTCTACTGTAATACACCATACAGTAAGACTGGCTACTCTACTGTAATACACCATACAGTAAGACTGGCTACTCTACTGTAATACACCATACAGTAAGACTGGCTACTCTACTGTAATACACCATACAGTAAGACTGGCTACTCTACTGTAATACACCATGCAGACTGGCTACTCTACTGTAATACACCATACAGACTGGCTAGTCTACTGTAATACACCATGCAGACTGACTACTCTACTATAATACACCATGCAGACTGACTACTCTACTATAATACACCATGCAGACTGACTACTCTACTATAATACACCATACAGTAAGGCTGGCTACTCTACTGTAATACACCATACAGTAAGACTGGCTACTCTACTATAATACACCATACAGTAAGACTGGCTACTCTACTATAATACACCATACAGTAAGGCTGGCTACTCTACTGTAATACACCATACAGTAAGACTGGCTACTCTACTGTAATACACCATACAGTAAGGCTGGCTACTCTACTGTAATACACCATACAGTAAGACTGGCTACTCTACCGTAATACACCATACAGACTGGCTACTCTACTGTAATACACCATACAGTAAGACTGGCTACTCTACTGTAATACACCATACAGTAAGACTGGCTACTCTACTGTAATACACCATACAGTAAGGCTGGCTACTCTACTGTAATACACCATACAGTAAGGCTGGCTACTCTACTGTAATACACCATACAGTAAGGCTGGCTACTCTACTGTAATACACCATACAGTAAGACTGGCTACTCTACTGTAATACACCATACAGTAAGACTGGCTACTCTACTATAATACACCATACAGTAAGACTGGCTACTCTACTGTAATACACCATACAGTAAGACTGGCTACTCTACTGTAATACACCATACAGTAAGACTGGCTACTCTACTATAAGACTGGCTACTCTACTGTAATACACCATACAGTAAGACTGGCTACTCTACTATAATACACCATACAGTAAGACTGGCTACTCTACTATAATACACCATACAGTAAGACTGGCTACTCTACTATAATACACCATACAGTAAGACTGGCTACTCTACTGTAATACACCATACAGTAAGACTGGCTACTCTACTATAAGACTGGCTACTCTACTGTAATACACCATACAGTAAGACTGGCTACTCTACTGTAATACACCATACAGTAAGACTGGCTACTCTACTATAATACACCATACAGTAAGGCTGGCTACTCTACTGTAATACACCATGCAGACTGGCTACTCTACTACACCATGCAGACTGGCTACTCTACTGTAATACACCATACAGTAAGACTGGCTACTCTACTGTAATACACCATACAGTAAGACTGGCTACTCTACTGTAATACACCATACAGTAAGGCTGGCTACTCTACTGTAATACACCATACAGTAAGACTGGCAACTCTACTGTAATACACCATACAGTAAGACTGGCTACTCTACTGTAATACACCATACAGTAAGGCTGGCTACTCTACTGTAATACACCATACAGTAAGGCTGGCTACTCTACTGTAATACATCATACAGACTGGCTACTCTACTGTAATACACCATACAGTAAGTCTGGCTACTCTACTGTCATACACCATACAGACTGGCTACTCTACTGTAATACACCATACAGTAAGGCTGGCTACTCTACTATAATACACAATACAGTAAGACTGGCTACTCTACTGTAAGACACCATACTGTAAGGCTGGCTACTCTACTGTAATACACCATACAGTAAGGCTGGCTACTCTACTGTAATACACCATACAGTAAGGCTGGCTACTCTACTATATTACACCATACAGTAAGACTGGCTACTCTACTGTAATACACCATACAGTAAGACTGGCTACTCTACTGTAATACACCATACAGTAAGGCTGGCTACTCTACTATAATACACAATACAGTAAGACTGGCTACTCTACTGTAATACACCATACAGTAAGACTGGCTACTCTACTATAATACACCATACAGTAAGGCTGGCTACTCTACTATATTACACCATACAGTAAGACTGGCTACTCTACTGTAATACACCATACAGTAAGGCTGGCTACTCTACTATAATACACCATACAGTAAGACTGGCTACTCTACTGTAATACACCATACAGTAAGGCTGGCTACTCTACTGTAATACACCATACAGTAAGACTGGCTACTCTACTGTAATACACCATACAGTAAGACTGGCTACTCTACTGTAATACACCATACAGTAAGACTGGCTACTCTACTGTAATACACCATACATCGATGCTGCATTCAACTGCACCAGAGATCCATGCAGTGCAAAACAATTTAAACCACTTTTTAAGTTTAAATGTTACAATAAACCTATAGCTTCATTTTTGTTATTTGAAGTTATACAATATTTTTTGATTAGGGTGGAATCATATTATGTACGTCTGCAAGCATAGCAGCAAAGGCTGGACAAATGTGTATCGCTTTTGTTTTGATATGTTAATGCTATGTACCTCGAGGGGGAAAAAGTATTTGATCCCCTGCTTATTTTGTACGTTTGCCCACTGACAAAGAAACGATCAGTCTATAATTTTAATAGTAGGTTTATTTGAACAGTGTGAGACAGAATAACAACAAAAAAATCCAGAAAAACGCATGTCAAAAATGTTATAAAATGATTTGCATTTTAATGAGGGAAATAAGTATTTGACCCCCTCTCAAATCAGAAAGATTTCTGGCTCCCAGGTGTCTTTTATACAGGTAACGAGCTGAGATTAGGAGCACACTCTTAAAGGGAGAGAGAGAGAGAGAGAAAGGGGAGAGAGGAGAAAGAGAGAGCGAGAGAGAGAGGGGAGAAAGAGAGCGAGAGAGCAGGGTGAGAGAGAGAGAGAAGGGTGAGAGAGAGAGCAGGGTGAGAGAGAGAGCAGAGTGAGTGAGAGAAAGAGCAGGGTGAGTGAGAGCAGGGTGAGAGAGAGAGCAGAGTGAGAGAGCAGGGTGAGAGAGAGAGCAGAGTGAGAGAGGAGAGTGAGAGAGAGAGTGAGAGAGCAGAGTGAGAGAGTGAGAGAGAGAGCAGGGTGAGAGAGAGAGAGCAGGGTGAGAGAGAGAGCAGAGTGAGAGAGAGAGAGCAGGGTGAGAGAGAGGAGAGCAGGGTGAGAGAGAGAGAGAGCAGGGTGAGAGAGAGGAGAGCAGAGTGAGAGAGAGAGAGCAGGGTGAGAGAGAGAGCAGGGTGAGAGAGAGGGAGAGCAGGGTGAGAGAGAGAGAGAGGGAGAGAGAGCAGGGTGAGAGAAGAGGAGGAGAGAGCAGGGTGAGAGAGAGAGAGCAGGGTGAGAGAGAGAGAGAGAGAGAGAGCAGGGAGAGAGAGAGAGCAGGGTGAGAGAGAGAGAGAGAGCAGGGTGAGAGAGAGGGAGAGAGAGAGAGAGAGAGAGAGAGCAGGGTGAGAGAGAGAGCAGGGTGAGAGAGAGAGAGCAGGGTGAGAGAGAGAGAGCAGGGTGAGAGAGAGAGAGCAGGGTGAGAGAGAGAGAGCAGGGTGAGAGAGAGAGAGCAGGGTGAGAGAGAGAGAGCAGGGTGAGAGAGAGGGAGAGCAGGGTGAGAGAGAGAGGCAGGGTGAGAGAGAGAGCAGGGTGAGAGAGAGAGCAGGGTGAGAGAGAGCAGAGAGAGCAGGGTGAGAGAGAGAGCAGGGTGAGGGAGAGAGCAGGGTGAGAGAGAGAGCAGGGTGAGAGCAGGGTGAGAGAGAGCAGGGTGAGAGAGAGAGCAGGGTGAGAGAGAGAGCAGGGTGAGAGAGAGAGAGCAGGGTGAGAGAGAGAGCAGGGTGAGAGAGAGAGAGCAGGGTGAGAGAGAGAGAGCAGGGTGAGAGAGAGAGCAGGGTGAGAGAGAGAGCAGGGTGAGAGCGAGAGAGCAGGGTGAGGAGCGAGAGAGCAGGGTGAGAGAGAGAGAGCAGGGTGAGAGAGAGAGCAGGGTGAGAGAGAGAGCAGGGTGAGAGAGAGAGCAGGGTGAGAGAGAGAGCAGGGTGAGAGAGAGAGCAGGGTGAGAGAGAGAGCAGGGTGAGGGAGAGAGCAGGGTGAGAGAGAGAGCAGGGTGAGGAGAGAGAGCAGGGTGAGGGAGAGAGCAGGGTGAGAGAGAGAGCATAGTGAGCTGAAGACATACTTTCCGCTGCTCCAGGTCTCCAGCAGGTGTGTTTCCAGTCTAACGTGCCCATGTCCTTACCATTACCCCACCGTTCGTGTACCCCACCGTTACCGTGGTTTCCCCACCATTACCCCACCATTACCCCACCGTTACCCCACCGTTACCCCACCGTTACCCCACCGTTACCCCACCGTTACCCCACCGTTACCCCACCGTTACCCGTTACCCCACCGTTACCCCACCGTTACCCACCGTTACCCCACCGTTACTCCCACCGTTACCCCACCGTTACCCCACCGTTACCCCACCATTACCCCACCGATACACCACCATTACCCCACCGTTACCCCACCATTACCCCACCGTTACCATTACCCCACCATTACCCCACCATTACCCCACCGTTACCCCACCATTACCCCACCGATACACCACCGTTACCCCACCGTTACCCCACCGTTACCCCACCGTTACTCCACCATTACCCCACCGTTACCCCACCATTACCCCACCGATACACCACCATTACCCCACCGTTACTCCCACCGTTACCCCACCGTTACCCCACCATTACCCCACCATTACCCCACCGTTACCCCACCGTTACCCCACCGTCTGACTGCAGCCCGTCGTGCCGTGGTGTCACAGCCCTGCCGGTTCAACCCCTCTCACCACGGCCCAGAGCCCCCCTCCCCAGTTGAGCTAACAGCCAAAGGAACAGCCAGTCGGTCAGCTGAGCAGCCAGTCGGTCAGCTGAGCAGCCAGTCGGTCAGCTGAGCAGCCAGTCGGTCAGCTGAGCAGCCAGTCGGTCAGCTGAGCAGCCAGTCGGTCTGCTGAGCAGCCAGTCGGTCAGCTGAGCAGCCAGTCGGTCAGCTGAGCAGCCAGTCGGTCAGCTGAGCAGCCAGTCGGTCAGCTGAGCAGCCAGGCCTGTAACGTTCAAGAACACCTGTTGAGCAGCGCAGGCAGCACACAGCAGCCCGACGGCTCCAATATACCTTCTAGCCATGAGCTCATCGGAACAGTCATTGAGAGAGTCGCTGCTGTAGCCCACGCTAGGCTAAACCTGGCGGGAGGTTTTGTTTTGCTACTTGGCTTGGAAATGAAACCAAACCTGTCAGGCGTCATCTAGCTGCTACAGAGTTTATTTATTTATAGACCTGAGAGAGGAGAGGAGGGGAGAGGAGAGGAGGAGAGAGAGGGGGAAGAGGAGAGGGAGAGTAGGGGAGATGATCGGAGGGGATGAGTGGAGAGGGGGAAGAGGAGAGTAGGGAGGGGAGGAGAGAGGGGGAGAGGAGAGGAGGAGTGGAGGGGAGGAGAGGAAAAGAGAGTAGGAGGGGGAGGAGAGAGAGGGAGAGAGGAGAGGAGGGGAGAGGAGGAGAGATGGGGAAGAGGAGAGTAAGGGAGGAGGAGGAGAGAGGGGGAGAGGAGAGGGAGGGGAGGAGAGATGGGGAAGAGGAGAGTAAGGGAGGAGAGAGAGAGGAGAGAGAGGAGAAGAGGGGGAAGAGGAGAGGAGGAGATGAGAGAAATGGGGGAGAGGAGAGGAGGGGAGAGAGGAGGGGGAAGAGGAGAGTAGGGGAGGGGAAGGGAGGAGAGGGGAGAGAGGGGAGAAGAGGAGGGGAGGAGAGGGAGATGAGAGAAATGGGGGAGAGGAGAGTAGGGGAGAGGAGAGAGGGGAGGAGAGTAGGGTAGCGGAGGAGAGGAGACTTGCTGCCATGAGCCAATATAGGTCTCAGTCAGGTCCAACAATGAGGTGATTCTGAAAGGGATTAGTTTGATTTCTGGATGGGTCCTAACCCCCTGGACTTCTGGATGGGTCCTAATCCCCTGGATTTCTGGATGGGTGCTATGAACTGGTCAACAGCAGAGTCCTTTAGGACCTGGTCAACAGTAGATCTCTATAGGACCTGGTCAACAGTAGAGCTCTATAGGACCTGGTCAACAGTAGAGCTCTATAGGACCTGGTCAACAGTAGAGCTCTATAGGACCTGGTCAACAGTAGAGCTCTATAGGACCTGGTCAACAGTAGAGCTCTATGGGACCTGGTCAACAGTAGAGCTCTATGGGACCTGGTCAACAGTAGAGCTCTATAGGACCTGGTCAACAGTAGAGCTCTATAGGACCTGGTCAACAGTAGAGCTCTATGGGACCTGGTCAACAGTAGAGCTCTATAGGACCTGGTCAACAGTAGAGCTCTATGGGACCTGGTCAACAGTAGAGCTCTATAGGACCTGGTCAACAGTAGAGCTCTATAGGACCTGGTCAACAGTAGAGCTCTATAGGACCTGGTCAACAGTAGAGCTCTATAGGACCTGGTCAACAGTAGAGCTCTATAGGACCTGGTCAACAGTAGAGCTCTATAGGACCTGGTCAACAGTAGAGCTCTATAGGACCTGGTCAACAGTAGAGCTCTATGGGACCTGGTCAACAGTAGAGCTCTATGGGACCTGGTCAACAGTAGAGCTCTATAGGACCTGGTCAACAGTAGAGCTCTATAGGACCTGGTCAACAGTAGAGCTCTATAGGACCTGGTCAACAGTAGAGCTCTATAGGACCTGGTCAACAGTAGAGCTCTATAGGACCTGGTCAACAGTAGATCTCTATAGGACCTGGTCAACAGTAGAGCTCTATAGGACCTGGTCAACAGTAGAGCTCTATAGGAACTGGTCAACAGTAGAGCTCTATGGGACCTGGTCAACAGTAGAGCTCTATAGGACCTGGTCAACAGTAGAGCTCTATAGGACCTGGTCAACAGTAGAGCTCTATAGGACCTGGTCAACAGTAGAGCTCTATAGGACCTGGTCAACAGTAGAGCTCTATAGGACCTGGTCAACAGTAGAGCTCTATAGGACCTGGTCAACAGTAGAGCTCTATGGGACCTGGTCAACAGTAGAGCTCTATGGGACCTGGTCAACAGTAGATCTCTATAGGACCTGGTCAAAAGTAGTGCACTATATATATGGAATAGGGTGCCATAGGGCTCTGGTCTAAAGTAGTGCACTATATATAGGGAATAGGGTGCCATATGGCTCTGGTCTAAAGTAGTGCACTATATAAGGAATAGGGTGCCATTGGGCCCTGGTCTAAAGTAGTGCACTAAATAGGGAATAGGGTGACATTTTGGATACACTTTGTATATTTACAGCCCTGCTCTGGTGGAGAGAAGTCACTTACAGTTGTGGGACCCCATCCAGCAGCCCACACGGCCAAGCCCTTATTACCCAGCCACAGTGTGGTCTACAGCAGGCTAGGAGATGAACCCACAGGCATGAGGTTATGGTTACTCAGGGAGGGAGGGAGGGAGGGAGAGAGAGAGAGGACAGTGAGAGGGAAAGGACAGTGAGAGGAGAGTGAGAGGACAGTGAGAGGGAGAGGACAGTGAGAGAGAGGGAGAGAACAGTGAGAGAGAGGGAGAGGACTGTGAGGGAGAGGACAGTGAGAGAGAGAGGGAGAGGACAGTGAGAGGACAGTGAGAGAGAGGGAGAGCGTGGGAGAGGACATTGAGGGGAGAGGACAGTGAGAGGGAGAGGACAGTGAGAGAGAGAGAGGACAGTGAGGGAGAGGACAGTGAGAGAGGACAGTGAGGGAGAGGACAGTGAGAGAGAGGGAGAGGACAGTGAGGGAGAGGACAGTGAGTGAGAGAGAGGGAGAGGACAGTGAGAGGACAGTGAGAGAGAGGGAGAGCGTGGGAGAGGACATTGAGAGAGAGGGAGAGGCCAGTGAGAGGGAGAGGACAGTGAGAGAGAGGGAGAGGAGAGGGAGAGGACAGTGAGAGAGAGGGAGAGGCCAGTGAGAGGGAGAGGACAGTGAGAGAGAGGGAGAGGACAGTGAGAGCGAGGCCTCATCTTCTCTGTTTCCTCCTCATAGTGAGGGGTTCAGGAACGTCCATCACTGGAGCTCCTCACCATCTGGTGGCCTGGTGACTCATGGCTGTTATCTATGGACTCTGTTATTCAACCAGCACAGTTCCCCTAGAGTTACTCAACATTAACATAGATCAGTCCCCTAGAGTTACTCAACATTAACATAGATCAGTCCCCTAGAGTTCCCCTAGAGTTACTCAACATTAACATAGATCAGTTCCCCTAGAGTTACTCAACATTAACATAGATCAGTCCCCTACAGTTCCCCTAGAGTTACTCAACATTAACATAGATCAGTCCCCTAGAGTTACTCAACATTAGCATAGATCAGTTCCCCTAGAGTTACTCAACATTAACATAGATCAGTCCCCTAGAGTTACTCAACATTAACATAGATCAGTCCCCTAGAGTTACTCAACATTAACATAGATCAGTTCCCCTAGAGTTACTCAACATTAACATAGATCAGTTCCCCTAGAGTTACTCAACATTAACATAGATCAGTTCCCCTAGAGTTACTCAACATTAACATAGATCAGTCCCCTACAGTTCCCCTAGAGTTACTCAACATTAACATAGATCAGTCCCCTAGAGTTACTCAACATTAACATAGATCAGTTCCCCTAGAGTTACTCAACATTAACATAGATCAGTTCCCCTAGAGTTACTCAACATTAACATAGATCAGTCCCCTAGAGTTACTCAACATGAACATAGATCAGTCCCCTACAGTTCCCCTAGAGTTACTCAACATTAACATAGATCAGTTCCCCTAGAGTTACTCAACATTAACATAGATCAGTTCCCCTAGAGTTACTCAACATTAACATAGATCAGTTCCCCTATAGTTACTCAACATTAGCATAGATCAGTTCCCCTAGAGTTACTCAACATTAACATAGATCAGTCCCCTAGAGTTATTCAACATTAACATAGAGCAGTTCCCCTATAGTTACTCAACATTAACATAGATCAGTCCCCAAGAGTTACTGAACATTAACATAGATCAGTCCCCTACAGTACCCCTGTAGTTACTCAACATTAACATAGATCAGTATCCTAGAGTTACTCAACATTAACATAGATCAGTCCCCTATATATTTTTTCATTACTTTTACCAGATCTAATGTGTTATATTCTGTTACATTAATTTCACATTTCCACAAACTTCAAAGTGTTTCCTTTCAACTGGTATCAATAATCTGCACATCCTGGCTTCAGGTCCTGAGCTACAGGCAGTTAGATTTGGGTATGTTTTTTTAGGCGAAAATCGTTAAGCGGTTTTAACCCATAACCCCCCCCTTAAGTCCAGATATACTGTTAACCCCCCCCCCACACCGCCGCAGGGCTGAAACAGAAGACCCGGACAGCTCCAAATCCCCTCGTTCCTCCCCAGGCTCATCAGAGGTTCCGCTGCGTTCTCTTCATCGTCATTCCGGGACATTCCACGGCACGCCAGAGCCCTCTCCCTAATCCCCACGGCACGTCAGGGCCCTCTCCCTAATCCCCACGGCACGCTGGTCATTATCAATACCATCCTCTGGCATTACCTCAGCCTCATATTGTTGCTAAAGATTATTAGTTAAGAATAAACCTCCTGAAAGTCTTGAGTTTCATAGAGATTTATCAAGAGAAAATGTTATTCTTGGCTTTGTGGACCACACTTTTTGAACACATGGCTACCTCAAAGGCTGAACACGGGAACATGGTTACTACCTGGCGGTAGGAACATGGTTACTACCTGGCAGGGGGAACATGGTTAATACCTGGCAGGAGGAACATGGTTAATACCTGGCGGGAGGAACATGGTTACTACCTGGCAGGGGGAACATGGTTAATACCTGGCGGGAGGAACATGGTTAATACCTGGCGGGAGGAACATGGTTAATACCTGGCAGGAGGAACATGGTTAATACCTGGCGGGAGGAACATGGTTAATACCTGGCAGGAGGAACATGGTTACTATCTGGCGGGAGGAACATGGTTAATACCTGGCGGGAGGAACATGGTTAATACCTGGCAGGAGGAACATGGTTACTATCTGGCAGGAGGAACATGGTTACTACCTGGGGTAGGAACATGGTTAATACCTGGCAGGAGGAACATGGTTAATACCTGGCGGGAGGAACATGGTTAATACCTGGCAGGAGGAACATGGTTAATACCTGGCAGGAGGAACATGGTTACTACCTGGCAGGAGGAACATGGTTAATACCTGGCAGGAGGAACATGGTTAATACCTGGCGGGGGGAACATGGTTAATACCTGGCAGGAGAAACATGGTTACTACCTGGCGGGGGGAACATGGTTAATACCTGGCGGGAGGAACATGGTTAATACCTGGCAGGAGGAACAGGGTTAATACCTGGCAGGAGGAACATGGTTACTACCTGGCGGGAGGAACATGGTTACTACCTGGCGGGAGGAACATGGTTAATACCTGGCAGGAGGAACATGGTTACTACCTGGCGGGAGGAACATGGTTACTACCTGGCAGGAGGAACATGGCTAATACCTGGCAGGAGGAACATGGTTAATACCTGGCGGGAGGAACATGGTTAATACCTGGCAGGAGGAACATGGTTACTACCTGGCAGGGGGAACATGGTTACTACCTGGCAGGGGGAACATGGTTAATACCTGGCGGGAGGAACATGGTTAATACCTGGCGGTATGAACATGGTTACTACCTGGCAGGAGGAACATGGTTAATACCTGGCAGGAGGAACATGGTTAATACCTGGCGGTAGGAACATGGTTACTACCTGGCAGGAGGAACATAGACGGGGAGGAACATGGTTAATACCTGGCGGGAGGAACATGGTTACTACCTGGCGGGAGGAACATGGTTACTACCTGGCGGGAGGAACATGGTTAATACCTGGCAGGAGGAACATGGTTACTACCTGGCAGGAGGAACATGGTTAATACCTGGCAGGAGGAACATGGTTAATACCTGGCAGGAGGAACATGGTTACTACCTGGCGGGAGGAACATGGTTAATACCTGGCAGGAGGAACATGGTTACTACCTGGCAGGAGGAACATGGTTACTACCTGGCGGGAGGAACATGGTTAATACCTGGCAGGAGGAACATGGTTACTACCTGGCAGGAGGAACATGGTTACTACCTGGCGGGAGGAACATGGTTAATACCTGGCGGGAGGAACATGGTTAATACCTGGCAGGAGGAACATGGTTAATACCTGGCAGGAGGAACAGGGTTACTGTTCAGAGCTTGTTGAACCTCCCTCTGCTGTCCTGGTCTGTATGTGTTGTCTTCCTGGCCAGTGTCCAGGGCGTAGCGGTGACCCTGCTGGTCTGTATGTGTTGTCTGTAGGTGCTGTCTTCCTGGCCAGTGTCCAGGGCGTAGCGGTGACCCTGCTGGTCTGTATGTGTTGTCTGTAGGTGCTGTCTTCCTGGCCAGTGTCCAGGGCGTAGCGGTGACCCTGCTGGTCTGTATGTGCTGTCTGTAGGTGCTGTCTTCCTGGCCAGTGTCCAGGGCGTAGCGGTGACCCTGCTGGTTGTTCTGTAGGTGCTGTCTTCCTGGCGAGTGTCCAGGGCGTAGCGGTGACCCTGCTGGTCTGTATGTGTTGTCTGTAGGTGCTGTCTTCCTGGCCAGTGTCCAGGGCGTAGCGGTGACCCTGCTGGTCTGTATGTGTTGTCTGTAGGTGCTGTCTTCCTGGCCAGTGTCCAGGGCGTAGCGGTGAACCTGGATCCAGTCTTCAGTACATGGATCCTCCACCAGCCTCAGAAGAGGAGCAGCAGGCAACAGGTAGCTTTAAATAACACACACACACACACACACACACACACACACACACACACACACACACACACTTTTACACACCACACACACATATACACACATATACACACACACACACACACATATACACACACACCACACACACATATACACACACACACACACACATATACACACGCACAGCGCACACACACACACACACACACACATTTACACACCACCCCAACCTCTCTCCCTCTGTCTACCTTTTCCACGTCTCCCTGTATTTATCTGTATAGATCTGTATTTATCTGTATAGATCTGTATATATATATATATATATATAGATCTGTATTTATCTGTATGGATCTATATATATGTATAGATCTGTGTAGATCTGTATTTATCTGTATAGATCTGTATTATATAGATCTGTATAGATCTGTATTTATCTGTATAGATCTGTATATATCTATATCTATATATGTATAGAGCTGTGTAGATCTGTATAGATCTGTATTTATCTGTATAGATCTGTATTTATCTGTATATATCTGCCAGAGGTCCTGGTTCTGATATTGAACATTCTGTATTTACAGCCATATACAGGACAGACAGAGAGGCTGGTGGGATATTAGAGGTTCAGCCGTATACAGGACAGACAGAGAGGCTGGTGGGATATTTTAGAGGTTCAGCCATATACAGGACAGACAGAGAGGCTGGTTGGATATTATAGAGGTTCAGCCGTATACAGGACAGACAGAGAGGCTGGTTGGATATTATACAGGTTCAGCCATATACAGGACAGACAGAGAGGCTGGTTGGATATTATACAGGTTCAGCCATATACAGGACAGACAGAGAGGCTGGTGGGATATTAGAGGTTCAGCCATATACAGGACAGACAGAGAGGCTGGTTGGATATTATACAGGTTCAGCCATATACAGGACAGACAGAGAGGCTGGTTGGATATTAGTAGTTCAGCCGTATACAGGACAGACAGAGAGGCTGGTTGGATAATAGTAGTTCAGCCGTATACAGGACAGACAGAGAGGATGGTGGGATATTAGTAGTTCAGCCGTATACAGGACAGACAGAGAGGCTGGTTGGATATTAGTAGTTCAGCCGTATACAGGACAGACAGAGAGAATGGTGGGATATTTGAGGTTCAGCCATATACATGACAGACCGAGAGGCTGGTGGGATATTATACAGGTTCAGCCATATACAGGACAGACAGAGAGGATGGTTGGATATTATACAGGTTCAGCCATATACAGGACAGACAGAGAGGCTGGTTGGATATTAGAGGTTCAGCCATATACAGGACAGACAGAGAGGCTGGTTGGATATTATACAGGTTCAGCCATATACAGGACAGACAGAGAGGCTGGTTGGATATTATACAGGTTCAGCCATATACAGGACAGACAGAGAGGCTGGTTGGATATTATACAGGTTCAGCCATATACAGGACAGACAGAGAGGATGGTCGGATATTAGAGGTTCAGCCATATACAGGACAGACAGAGAGGATGGTTGGATATTATACAGGTTCAGCCGTATACAGGACAGACAGAGAGGCTGGTGGGATATTATACAGGTTCAGCCATATACAGGACAGACAGAGAGGATGGTGGGATATTATACAGGACAGACAGAGAGGATGGTGGGATATTATACAGGACAGACAGAGAGGATGGTGGGATATTATACAGGACAGACAGAGAGGATGGTGGGATATTATACAGGACAGACAGAGAGGCTGGTGGGATATTTACAGGCAGACAGAGGATGGTGGGTATACAGGACAGACAGAGAGGATGGTGGGATATTATACAGGACAGACAGAGAGGATGGTGGGATATTATACAGGACAGACAGAGAGGATGGTGGGATATTATACAGGTTCAGCCGTATACAGGACAGACAGAGAGGATGGTGGGATATTATACAGGACAGACAGAGAGGATGGTGGGATATTATACAGGACAGACAGAGAGGATGGTGGGATATTATACAGGACAGACAGAGAGGATGGTGGGATATTATACAGGACAGACAGAGAGGATGGTGGGATATCATACCGGACAGACAGAGAGGATGGTGGGATATTATACAGGACAGACAGAGAGGATGGTGGGATATTATACAGGACAGACAGAGAGGATGGTGGTATATTATACAGGACAGACAGAGAGGATGGTGGGATATTATACAGGACAGACAGAGAGGATGGTGGGATATTATACAGGACAGACAGAGAGGATGGTGGGATATTATACAGGACAGACAGAGAGGATGGTGGGATATTATACAGGACAGACAGAGAGGATGGTGGGATATTATACGGGACAGACAGAGAGGATGGTGGGATATTATACAGGACAAACAGAGAGGATGGTGGGATATTATACAGGACAGACAGAGAGGATGGTGGGATATTATACAGGACAGACAGAGAGGATGGTGGGATATTATACAGGACAGACAGAGAGGATGGTGGGATATTATACAGGACAGACAGAGAGGATGGTGGTATATTATACAGGACAGACAGAGAGGATGGTGGGATATTATACAGGACAGACAGAGAGGATGGTGGTATATTATACAGGACAGACAGAGAGGATGGTGGGATATTATACGGGACAAACAGAGAGGATGGTGGGATATTATACAGGACAGACAGAGAGGATGGTGGTATATTATACAGGACAGACAGAGAGGATGGTGGTATATTATACAGGACAAACAGAGAGGATGGTGGTATATTATACAGGACAGACAGAGAGGAAGGTGGGATATTATACAGGACATTGATCTAAATGTATCGTTGTAAAACGTGTGTTTTGTCAGTAAGCTCATCTGGTCCATACCTCCCACAGGGGAGAGAGAGAGAGAGAAGGAAGCACATGGTAGTGATTGACTCAGTGCCAGGGTGAAGGAGACCTGTTCCTCATCTAACCTAGCTGACACACACACACACACACACACACACACTCCTGGCTGTCAGGGTTGGAGTGTGAAGGCTGAGCTGCAGGATTAGCTGAGGGCTTCAGCTGAAGGACAGAGGAGAACGACGAGGCTTAGTGTTTGGGGTCAGGAGGGAGAGAGACGGATAGGAATGTTCCTTGGAACGTTCTAGAATACTGGAGCGATGCAGACAGGGGCGATGCAGACAGGAGCGATGCAGGACAGGGGCGATGCAGACAGGAGCGATGCAGGACAGGAGCGTTGCAGACAGGAGCGTTGCAGAAGGAGGGGACAGGAGCGTTGCAGGACAGGAGGCGTTGCAGGACAGGAGCGTTGCAGGACAGGAGCGTTGCAGACAGGAGCGTTGCAGACAGGAGCGTTGCAGGACAGGAGCGTTGCAGGACAGGAGCGTTGCAGGACAGGAGCGTTGCAGGACAGGAGCGTTGCAGACAGGAGCGATGCAGACAGGAGCGATGCAGACAGGAGCGTTGCAGGACAGGAGCGTTGCAGGACAGGAGCGTTGCAGGACAGGAGCGTTGCAGGACAGGAGCGTTGCAGACCTCTGTATAGCAGAAAGTAGAAAGTGGTGGTGATATATTCAGGCGGTGGTGATATATTCAGGCGGTGGTGATATATTCAGGCGGTGGTGATATATTCAGGCGGTGGTGATATATTCAGGCGGTGGTGATATATTCAGGCGGTGGTGATATATTCAGGCGGTGGTGATATATTCAGGCGGTGGTGATATATTCAGGCGGTGGTGATATATTCAGGCGGTGGTGATATATTCAGGCGGTGGTGATATATTCAGGCGGTGGTGATATATTCAGGCGGTGGTGATATATTCAGGCGGTGGTGATATATTCAGGCGGTGGTGATATATTCGGGCGGTGGTGATATATTCGGGCGGTGGTGATATATTCGGGCGGTGGTGATATATTCAGGCGGTGGTGATATATTCAGGCGGTGGTGATATATTCGGGTTCTTAGTTTCAGGAGGAAGAGAAAACTTTGGATAAACACAGATCTGTTCCACTCAGTAGAAATCAATTTTAGCATCTCAAAAATATTTGTCAGTTTTCACATCAAGTGGTGTGTGTGTGTGTGTGTGTGTGTGTGTGTGTGTGTGTGTGTGTGTGTGTGTGGGCCCCTGCCAGATGTCATACTGTAGCTAGTTGCTGCTGCCGGGTGCCAGTGGGGTCCCCCCCCCCATACCAGGGCCGAGCAGAACGGCCGTGAGCTGATGTCTGCCAGCTCCGTGTGAGGCCGCTCTACACAAACATTCACCCGTCCCGACCCCTGGTCCCGGGCCTTCAGCCCCCACCTCATCCCCTGTGTTGCTCTTGGAGCCTACGGCCCTGTTGGAGCCTCTTTCCCTGCAGCCTTGTAGCCAGCCCAGCATTCTGCTCTCTCATATCCTCCCCCCCCTCCCCCTCTCCTCTCCTCTCCTCTCCTCTCCTCTCCTCTCCTCTCCTCTCCTCTCCTCTCCTCTCCTCTCCTCTCCTCTCCTTCCCTCTCTCTCCACTACCTTGTGTGGTAGGCCACATAACGGGACCGCCGAGTGCTGAAGCGTGTAGCGCGTAACAATCATCTGTCCTCGGTTGCAACACTCCACTACCGAGTTCCAAACTGCCTCTGGAAGCAACGTCAGCACAACAACTGTTCGTCTGGAGCTTCATGAAATGGGTTTCCATGGCTGAGCAGCCGCACACAAGCCTAACATCACCATGCGCTATGCCAAGCGTCGGCTGGAGTGGTGTAAAGCTCGCCGCCATTGGACTCTGGATCAGAGGAAACACGTTCTCTGGAGTGATGAATCAGGAGAACGCTACCTGCCCCAATGCATAGTGCCAACTGTAAAGTTTGGTGGAGGAGGAATAATGGTCTGGGGCTGTTTTTCATGGTTCGGGCCCCTTAGTTCCAGTGAAGGGAAATCTTAATGCTACAACATACAATGACATTCTAGACGATTCTGTGCTTCCAACTTTGTGGCAACAGTTTGGGGAAGGCCCTTTCCTGTTTCAGCAGGACAATGTCCCCGTGCACAAAGCGAGGTCCATACAGAAATGGTTTGTCGTGATCGATGTGGAAGATTTTGACTGGCCTGCACAGAGCCCTGACCTCAACCCCATCGAACCCCTTTGGGATGAACTGGAACGATGACTACAAGCCAGACCTAAATCACCCAACATCAGTGCCCGACCTCACTAATGCTCTTGTGGCTGAATGGAAGCAAGTCCCCTCAGCAATGTTCCAACATCTAGTGGAAAGCCTTCCCAGAAGAGTGGAGGCTGTTATAGCAGCAATGTTCCAACATCTAGTGGAAAGCCTTCCCAGAAGAGTGGAGGCTGTTATAGCAGCAATGTTCCAACATCTAGTGGAAAGCCTTCCCAGAAGAGTGGAGGCTGTTATAGCAGCAATGTTCCAACATCTAGTGGAAAGCCTTCCCAGAAGAGTGGAGGCTGTTATAGCAGCAATGTTCCAACATCTAGTGGAAAGCCTTCCCAGAAGAGTGGAGGCTGTTATAGCAGCAATGTTCCAACATCTAGTGGAAAGCCTTCCCAGAAGAGAGGAGGCTGTTATAGCAGCAATGTTCCAACATCTAGTGGAAAGCCTTCCCAGAAGAGTGGAGGCTGTTATAGCAGCAATGTTCCAACATCTAGTGGAAAGCCTTCCCAGAAGAGTGGAGGCTGTTATAGCAGCAATGTTCCAACATCTAGTGGAAAGCCTTCCCAGAAGAGTGGAGGCTGTTATAGCAGCAATGTTCCAACATCTAGTGGAAAGCCTTCCCAGAAGAGTGGAGGCTGTTATAGCAGCAATGTTCCAACATCTAATGGAAAGCCTTCCCAGAAGAGAGGAGGCTGTTATAGCAGCAATGTTCCAACATCTAGTGGAAAGCCTTCCCAGAAGAGTGGAGGCTGTTATAGCAGCAATGTTCCAACATCTAGTGGAAAGCCTTCCCAGAAGAGAGGAGGCTGTTATAGCAGCAATGTTCCAACATCTAGTGGAAAGCCTTCCCAGAAGAGTGGAGGCTGTTATAGCAGCAATGTTCCAACATCTAGTGGAAAGCCTTCCCAGAAGAGTGGAGGCTGTTATAGCAGCAAAGGGGGAACCAACTCCATGATTTCAGAATGAGATGTTGGACCAGCAGGTGTGCTGTTGGTCATGTAGTTGAATGCTTTGTGCTCTCTCTCTCTCTCTCTCTGAGAAGCAGAGCTGTCTGAATCAGACTACAAGGTCAGGACTGATGGAGCAGGCAGGAGAAATGTTGTCTTTTTAGATCAAGCGGCATTATGGCGTTATGGCCCCGACCACTGAAATCATTTCAATAAATACACGGATGAGAAGTGTATCTCAGCTCGGTTCTAGTCAAGTTTCTCTGGTTGCTGAGTCACTCTGTGTCGTCGTGGTGTGATGTCATTGCAGGCTGCGGTGACGGTCCCCGTTGCCGTGTCGATGTCCAAGCGGAGGGAGGACGAGGTGTCTGTGGGGAGCATGCCATTCGCCAAGCAGCCGTCCAATCAGGCCTCAGACTACGCCAGCAGCCCGGTCAAGACCAAGACTGTCACAGGTGGGTACAGTCTCCATCTATGTCTTCACCTATGTTACCTGAGGGGTTTCCCAGGTAGGAACACACAGTGATGTCTCTCTGGGTCTCTGTCTCTCTGGGTCTCTGTCTCTCTGGGTCTCTGTCTCTCTGTCTCTCTGGGTCTCTGTCTCTCTGTCTCTCTGGGTCTCTGTCTCTCTGGGTCTCTGTCTCTCTGGGTCTCTGTCTCTCTGTCTCTCTGGGTCTCTGTCTCTCTGTCTCTCTGTCTCTCTGTCTTGTCTCTGTCTCTCTGGGTCTCTCTGTCTCTCTGGGTCTCTGTCTCTCTGTCTCTCTGGGTCTCTGTCTCTCTGGGTCTCTGTCTCTCTGTCTCTCTGTCTCTCTGGGTCTCTCTGTCTCTCTGGGTCTCTGTCTCTCTGTCTCTCTGGGTCTCTGTCTCTCTGGGTCTCTGTCTCTCTGGCTCTCTGGTCTCTGTCTCTCTGGGTCTCTGTCTCTCTGGGTCTCTGTCTCTGTCTCTCTGTCTCTCTGGGTCTCTGTCTCTCTGGGTCTCTGTCTCTCTGTCTCTCTGGGTCTCTGTCTCTCTGGGTCTCTGTCTCTCTGTCTCTCTGGGTCTCTGTCTCTCTGTCTCTCTGTCTCTCTGTCTCTCTGTCTCTGTCTCTCTGTCTCTCTGGGTCTCTGTCTCTCTGTCTCTCTGGGTCTCTGTCTCTCTGGGTCTCTGTCTCTCTGGGTCTCTGTCTCTCTGTCTCTCTGTCTCTGTCTCTCTGTCTCTCTGGGTCTCTCTGTCTCTCTGGGTCTCTGTCTCTCTGGGTCTCTGTCTCTCTGTCTCTCTGGGTCTCTGTCTCTCTGTCTCTCTGGGTCTCTGTCTCTCTGGGTCTCGGCCCGCCACCTGAGTGATCCTGTGCTGTAGATGTTATACCACTCTGGTTGTTTTCCATGTTGCCATGTGTCTGTTGCTGTGTGTCTGTTTATACTGTATCTGGGCCCAGAAGCTGCTTTAGGCCACTTTTCCACTTACTGGGACCCCCCTCATTGAAAACAGTCATTTCCTTGGATGAGATGCCGGTGCAGAGAAAAATACTCCTCCCATTCCCTCCAGCCTGGTGGCTTGGGGTTCCTCAGCTGGAAACTCTGAGCTCCTGGAGGAGAGGAGGAAGGGAGGAGAGGAGGAAGGGAGGAGAGGAGGAAAGGAGGAGGAAGGGAGGAGAGGAGGATAGGAGGAGAGGAGGAAGGGATGAGAGGATGAAGGGAGAAGAGGAGGAAGGGAGGAGAGGAGGACAGGAGGAAGGGAGGACAGGAGGAAGGGAGGAAGGGAGGAAAAGAGGAGAGGAGGAAGGGAGGAGAGGAGGAAAGGAGGAGGAAGGGAGGAGAGGAGGATAGGAGGAGAGGAGGAAGGGATGAGAGGATGAAGGGAGAAGAGGAGGAAGGGAGGAGAGGAGGACAGGAGGAAGGGAGGACAGGAGGAAGGGAGGAAGGGAGGGAGGAGAGGAGGAAGGGAGGAAAGGAGGGGAGAAGGAGATGAGGAAATGAGGAGAGGATGAAGGGAGGATAGGAGGAGGGGAGGAAGGGAGGAAAGGGGAGGAGAGGAGGAAGGGAGGATAGGAGAGGAGGAAGGGAAGGGAGGAGGAAGGGTGGAGAGGAGGAGGAAGGGAGGAGAGGAGGAAGAGAGGGAGGAGAGGAGGAGGAGGAGGAAGGGAGGATGGATAGATCCCCAGCCAGGAGTGCACTACATCACATCAGGTATTTTCCTGAACACACACACACACACACACACACACACACACACACACACACCACACACACACACACACACACACACACACACACACACACACACACACACACACACACACACACACACACACACACACACACACACACACACACACACACACACACACACACACACACACACACACACACACACACACACACACACACACACACAGAGAGTTACCTGGGAGTATCTGCAGCCTGTGTAGGAGCTGTAACAACCCAGGGACTCTACACCCTGAACTGGACTCAGGTTTTCAGACTCTCTCTTTCACTATTGATTCTTCATTGATGTGATTCAATGGGATCAGATGGCTCCATCAGAGAGCTGAGTGAGGACAGTGTTTCTGAGTTTGGCAGGGGGCTACATACACCAGGGTCCATATCCACAAAGAGTCTTGGAGTAGGCGTGCGAAGGTCATAAAGAGGCTCAGAGTAGGAGATCTAGGATCAGGTCATAAAGAGGCTCAGAGTAGGAGATCTAGGATCAGGTCATAAAGAGTCTCAGAGAAGGAGATCTAGGATCAGGTCATAAAGAGTCTCAGTAGGAGATCTAGGATCAGGTCATAAACTACCTATCATATTTACCTACAGTATTTGTTTCTACAGTATTTCCCTACAGTATTCCCCTACAGTGTTTCCCTACAGTATTCCCCTACAGTGTTCCCCTACAGTGTTTCCCTACAGTATTCCCCTACAGTGTTCCCCTACAGTGTTTCCCTACAGTATTTCCCTACAGTATTCCCCTACACCCAGTATTCCCCTACAGTGTAATTTTTACAGTATTCCCCACAGTATTCCCAATCCCTACAGTTTCTCTACAGTGTTTCCCTACAGTATTTCCCTACAGTATTCCCCTACAGTATTCCCCTACAGTATTCCCCTACAGTATTCCCCTACAGTATTTCCCTACAGTATTTCCCTACAGTGTTTCTCTACAGTATTTCCCTACAGTATTTCCCTACAGTATTTGTTTCTACAGTGTTTTTCCCTACAGTATTTCCCTACAGTATTTGTTTCTACAGTGTTTCCCTACAGTATTCCCCTACAGTGTTTCCCTACAGTATTTCCCTACAGTATTTAAACTTCAGCTCCTCTCAGACACGTTATGGTTGAACAAGGCTCTGCCAAAAGATTGCAACAAGCAACGTTCGTTGGAAATAAGCATGTTTTTTTAAATGTTTTTATTAGTTGAGTGCCTTGGAAATGTCTTCCCACCAGGAGATGAGATTGGGCCCCTGCTTTCTCCTCAGTAAAGTCATCTTCTCCCTGTAAATACTAGCATGTGTATTTCCCCGTTGAGTGTTTTGATAGGAAAATGCTCCTATGACATTTCTAGCACTAAATAATCCATTAGGGATCTTTCCAAGCTCTTTAAAGATGCTGAAAGCTCAGCAGTGAAAAGGTCAAGCGGCGTTTTAATCTCAACTAAATGCCTTTCCCCCCCATATCACACTGCCTTTTGTTTATTCACGTCTCTACTACAGTACATTTCCTCATTTAAAAATGGAGTTGGTAAACAGTCGGTTAAACAGTTGGTAAACAGTCGGTTAAACAGTCAGCCGAGGCTCCCAGTGTATACAAACCGCTCTAGCAATCTGCAGCGTGTTACTAGCACCTCGGTGTTTTCTCCTCAGGGTTTTGACAAAAAATAAACTAGTTTATATATATATATATACCGGCCATTTGAATAGGCACTCTGTTGTTCAGTCTGGACCAGGAAGTGGGCAGCCATATGGTCTGTGTTTTAGTCTGATACGTCCAGTGTGATGTTTCTACGTATGTTACCATGTATGTTACCATGTACGGTATAGTACATGATGAGAACGATAGGATCACTGACTCTTCTGTTTAGTCCATTACCAAAATATATGACCGACCACCTCGATTAGGTCTTATGTAGCAATATTTTAATTAATTATAATTATTATTTTTTTAATTTTTTTTACATTGGATTAAAGTAGAGACTCAAGAGCTATAAAATGTTAGATCAACACTACAGTTGAGGAACAATGGGGAAAGTAATTCTGCTTTGATCAACTTGTAAACTCACTTTTTTGAGAAAATGACCCCTTGAATGTTTTGGTACCTACTGGAGAGATCTTCTTTGTCTCCGCCCATTCAGCATCGTTCACACCCTCTTAAGCCTTTAGCCCCACCCATCTCTTTAAGGATTCACATCTGAGGCCATGTGCTAAACAGAAGGAGTAATCTACTAAACAACCAAAGATTACAAGACTAAAAGTGGTGAAAGTAGTAGCCTAGAATAAGGAAAAACTCCGGGTAAAAATACACTTTAATCTATTCCTTGGCCTTTTATCCTAATCTGATTTTGGTGTAGGTCATGTTGTTCTCCACATTACCGTCTCTGGTAAACACAAACTATATCAAATAAAATAAAAGTACTTGTCACATGCAACAGTATACAAAAGGTGTAAACGGTAGAGTGGAAATGGTTATTTGCATAATAGCAACATAAAAAAAAACAGGAAGTGTCCAGATAAAAATGATTTGTCAAAATATTTTATAATTTATTAGACGATTCTTACCCAGACAGCCTGTACAGTTTATTTCGCCCACATTGTCAAGTCACTCCGGTTCACACACTGACCGTTGTGCAGGAAGGAAGTAGTTTCCCCACTGATCTGTGTCTGCTAAACTCACGGCAGGAAATATTGTTGAGGATATATAGTAGCAACACTTCTCCGTGGATACCGTCACTTCCTGAACATGCTCATGTTATAGACAGAAACATGCTTACATGGCAGACCAATCAGAACTCATCTCTCGGCATGTCCAGCCCATCCATTATCTCAGCCAATCCATGGCTCCAGCCAATCCATGGCTCCAGCCAATCCATGGCTCCAGCCAATATGGTAGATCCATGGCTCCAGCCAATCCATGGCTCCAGCCAATCCATGGCTCCAGCCAATCCAAGGCTCCAGCCAATCCATGGCTCCAGCCAATCCAAGGTTCCTTTTTTCCGTGGCTAAACCACTTAACTATTTTATTAGTGTTTTACAGACTGGCGTACACGTTTCTTATTAAGGCACATGAAAGTTCACAGGGTTTCAGAAGTGTTTTTTCCTGCCCAAATGTCTTCCCTGTGGCTCAGCTGGTAGAGCATGGTGTTTGCAACGCCAGGGTTGTGGGTTCGATTCCCACGGGGGGGCCAGTACAACAAAAACATTTTTTTTAAATGCACGAAATGAAATGTATGCATTCACTACTGTAAGTCGCTCTGGATAAGAGCGTCTGCTAAATGACTAAAATGTAAAATGCAATTTTTTATTTTTTTTATTTAAATAAAATAAATATCACGTGCCTCTACTGTGAAGTATTAAGATGTGAAGTAGCTTCCTGGGACGGACCATATATTTCCCTGTGAAACCCAAGGCTTTGCGAAATGTCGTCACTTTGTCACAGCTCAAAACGACATGACACATTTCCCTCTGGAAATAGCTGTGTCATCCCAGAACAAATGGTTTCCGAGTGGAATCACAATCAGGACGTTTTTTGGGGGGGGGCTAGAAGCATTTAGACTGTTGGTTTGTCGTTGTGTTACAATAAGTCTCCCATCTCCTAGTTCAATCAGACAATCAGACCTGCGCTGGTTCAACTCATCTGCTACAGCACTGAGCTTAGGATGCCTTTCAAATGGTACCCTATTCCCTATGTAGTGCACTACTATAGACCAGGACTCAATGGAACCCTATTCCCTATATAGTGCACTACTATAGACCAGGACCCAATGGAACCCTATTCCCTATATAGTGCACTACTATAGACCAGGACCCACCCTATTCCCTATATAGTGCACTACTATAGACCAGGACCCAATGGAACCCTATTCCCTATGTAGTGTACTACTGTATACCAGGACCCACCCTATTCCCTATGTAGTGCACTACTATAGACCAGGACCCAATGGAACCCTATTCCCTATGTAGTACACTACTTTATACCAGGACCCAATGGTACCCTGATCCCTATGTAGTGCACTACTTTAGACCAGGACCCAATGGAACCCTATTCCCTATATAGTGCACTACTTTAGACCAGGACCCAATGGAACCCTATTCCCTATGTAGTGCACTACTATAGTCCAGGACCCAATGGAACCCTATTCCCTATATAGTGCACTACTTTAGACCAGGACCCAATGGTACCCTATTCCCTATGTAGTGCACTACTATAGACCAGGACCCAATGGAACCCTATTCCCTATATAGTGCACTACTGTAGACCAGGACCCACCCTATTCCCTATATAGTGCACTACTTTAGACCAGGGCCCAATGGCACCCTATTCCCTATATAGTGCACTACTATAGACCAGGGCCCAATGGCACCCTATTCCCTATGTAGTGCACTACTTTAGACCAGGACCCAATGGAACCCTATTCCCTATATAGTGCACTACTGTAGACCAGGACGCACCCTATTCCCTATATAGTGCACTACTGTAGACCAGGACACACCCTATTCCCTATGTAGTGCACTACTTTAAACCAGGACCCAATGGCACCCTATTCCCTATGTAGTGCACTACTTTAGACCAGGACCCTATAGAACCCTATTCCCTATGTAGTGCACTACTTTAGTCTGACGTGCCACACAAACGGACACATTGTAAATAAACAGAGGGGGCAGATCTGACTGGTCCGTTTCGGGTTTGAGCTGAGGGGTTGTGAGGGTACCGACTGAGGGAAGTTGTGGTTTACTTTACCTGATCACAGGCTTTCCCAGGGTATTGAATATTCATGTTCTCCCTGATGTTCTGATTTGTTCATTTTTATTCCCCGGGAGGATTTTGGTTTCAGTCGTAAGGATGACCTCTGAGAGTTTACTGAAGCACTCATTAGTCTCATAATGGAGGGGGGAGAAGAGAAGGGAAAAAAAAGGATTTTCAAATGTTTTTTTGTGCGTTGTTCAAAAGATCCCTTCAAAAACAATTGTAGTGTCTGCTTTCAATTGACCATTTGAATCCATGCCTGGTACTTTATGATGTACAGAGAGAGAGAGTATGTTGTTTTGTTACACACAGATCCCATAACTACAGCTCTATGGTAATCAGGAGGGACTGAGCGTGGGCCCTGAGAGGGGCCCTGGGAACTCACACAGACCCCATAACTACAGCTCTATGGTAATCAGGAGGGACTGAGCGTGGGCCCTGAGAGGGGCCCCCCCCGGGAACTCACACAGACCCCATAACTACAGCTCTATGGTAATCAGGAGGGACTGAGCGTGGGCCCTGAGAGGGGCCCTGGGAACTCACACAGACCCCATAACTACAGCTCTATGGTGGTAATCAGGAGGGACTGAGCGTGGGCCCTGAGAGGGGCCCCTGGGAACTCACACAGACCCCATAACTACAGCTCTATGGTAATCAGGAGGGACTGAGCGTGGGCCCTGAGAGGGGCCCCCGGGAACTCACACAGACCCCATAACTACAGCTCTATGGTAATCAGGAGGGACTGAGCGTGGGCCCTGAGAGGGGCCCCCGGGAACTCACACAGACCCCATAACTACAGCTCTATGGTAATCAGGAGGGACTGAGCGTGGGCCCTGAGAGGGGCCCCGGGAACTCACACAGACCCCATAACTACAGCTCTATGGTAATCAGGAGGGACTGAGCGTGGGCCCTGAGAGGGGCCCCCGGGAACTCACACAGACCCCATAACTACAGCTCTATGGTAATCAGGAGGGACTGAGCGTGGGCCCTGAGAGGGGCCCTGGGAACTCGCACAGACCCCATAACTACAGCTCTATGGTAATCAGGAGGGACTGAGCGTGGGCCCTGAGAGGGGCCCTGGGAACTCACACAGACCCCATAACTACAGCTCTATGGTAATCAGGAGGGACTGAGCGTGGGCCCTGAGAGGGGCCCCCCCGGGAACTCACACAGACCCCATAACTACAGCTCTATGGTAATCAGGAGGGACTGAGCGTGGGCCCTGAGAGGGGCCCTGGGAACTCACACAGACACACAGATCTATTTAATTTCCCCCAGTAGTAGCTGAAGGCTGGGTGATATCATAGGATAGTGACGCCTCGCTCCTCTTCATCACTGGCCTGAGACTAGTGAGGAAGGACAGCTCCTCTTCACCACTGGCCTGAGACTAGTGAGGTAGGACAGATCCTCTTCACCACTGGCCTGAGACTAGTGATGGAGGACAGACCCTCTTCACCACTGGCCTGAGACTAGTGAGGAAGGACAGCTCCTCTTCATCACTGGCCTGAGACTAGCGAGGGAGGACAGCTCCTCTTCATCACTGGCCTGAGACTAGTGAGGTAGGACAGCTCCTCTTCATCACTGGCCTGAGACTAGTGAGGGAGGACAGATCCTCTTCACCACTGGCCTGAGTCAGTACTGTTAGGTGTCCAGTAACAAGCCCCAGTCAGTACTGTTAGGTGTCCAGTAACAAGCCCCAGTCAGTACTGTTAGGTGTCCAGTAACAAGCCCCAGTCAGTACTGTTAGGTGTCCGGTAACAAGCCCCAGTCAGTACTGCTAGGTGTCCAGTAACAAGCCCCAGTCAGTACTGTTAGGTGTCCAGATCACAAGCCCCAGTCAGTACTGTTAGGTGTCCAGTAATAAGCCCCAGTCAGTACTGTTAGGTGTCCAGATCACAAGCCCCAGTCAGTACTGTTAGGTGTCCAGATCACAAGCCTAGTCAGAGCCCCGAGTCAGTAATGTTAGGTGTCCGGTAACAAGCCCCAGTCAGTAATGTTAGGTGTCCAGTCACAAGCCCCAGTCAGTACTGTTAGGTGTCCAGATCACAAGCCCCAGTCAGTACTGTTAGGTGTCCAGATCACAAGCCCCAGTCAGTACTGTTAGGTGTCCAGTAACAAGCCCCAGTCAGTACTGTTATGTGTCCAGATCACAAGCCCCAGTCAGTACTGTTATGTGTCCAGATCACAAGCCCCAGTCAGTACTGTTATGTGTCCAGATCACAAGCCCCAGTCAGTACTGTTAGGTGTCCAGGTAACAAGCCCCAGTCAGTACTGTTATGTGTCCAGATCACAAGCCCCAGTCAGTACTGTTAGGTGTCCAGGTAACAAGCCCCAGTCAGTACTGCTAGGTGTCCAGTAACAAGCCCCAGTCAGTACTGTTAGGTGTCCAGATAACAAGCCCCAGTCAGTACTGTTAGGTGTCCAGATCACAAGCCCCAGTCAGTACTGCTAGGTTTCCTATGTGTGGTTGTGTGATGGCTGGCTGACAGCATGACTGGTATGATGCTGAGACTCAGGGAGGACAACCCAAACATCAAGTGGGTTTTCATTTTGTTTTTAGTACATGTGACTAAAGGTGTCCGTATGTTTCCCAGCCATTTTGTGACGCTTTGGTTCGTTTTAACGGCTGTTAAACATTTGTTCCGGAGGCCGAAGTTCTGATCTAAAGTCTACGCCCCTTCGTCGGAGATTGGTCAACAGTAGGGAGCAGACTCGTTGGGCTACGCTGGGTTCTGCTAGGTTAAAGGAGAATGGGAGCAGACTCGTTGGGCTAGCTGGGTTCTGCTAAGGGAGAATGGGAGCAGACTCGTTGGGCTACCCTGGGTTCTGCTAGGTCTGATAAGGGAGAATGGGAGCAGACTCGTTGGGCTAGCTGGGTTCTGCTAGGTCTGTTAAGGGAGAATGGGAGCAGACTCGTTGGGCTAGCTGGGTTCTGATAAGGGAGAATGGGAGCAGACTCGTTGGGCTAGCTGGGTTCTGCTAGGTCTGTTAAGGGAGAATGGGAGCAGACTCGTTGGGCTAGCTGGGTTCTGCTAGGTCTGTTAAGGGAGAATGGGAGCAGACTCGTTGGGCTAGCTGGGTTCTGCTAAGGGAGAATGGGAGCAGACTCGTTGGGCTAGCTGGGTTCTGCTAGGTCTGATAAGGGAGAATGGGAGCAGACTCGTTGGGCTAGCTGGGTTCTGCTAGGTCTGATAAGGGAGAATGGGAGCAGACTCGTTGGGCTAGCTGGGTTCTGCTAGGTCTGATAAGGGAGAATGGGAGCAGACTCGTTGGGCTAGCTGGGTTCTGCTGGGGGAGAATGGGAGCAGACTCGTTGGGCTAGCTGGGTTCTGCTAAGGGAGAATGGGAGCAGACTCGCTGGGCTAGCTGGGTTCTGCTAGGGGAGAATGGGAGCAGACTCGTTGGGCTAGCTGGGTTCTGCTAGGTCTGTTAAGGGAGAATGGGAGCAGACTCGTTGGGCTAGCTGGGTTCTGCTAGGTCTGTTAAAGGAGAATGGGATCAGACTCGTTGGGCTAGCTGAGTTCTGCTAGGCGAGAATGGGAGCAGACTCGTTGGGCTAGCTGGGTTCTGCTAGGTCTGTTAAGGAGCAGACTCGTTGGGCTGGCTGAGTTCTGCTAGATCTGTTAAGGGAGAATGGGATCAGACTCGTTGGGCTAGCTGAGTTCTGCTAGATCTGTTAAGGGAGAATGGGATCAGACTCGTTGGGCTAGCTGAGTTCTGCTAGATCTGTTAAGGGAGAATGGGAGCAGACTCGCTGGGCTAGCTGAGTTCTGATAAGGGAGAATGGGAGCAGACTCGTTGGGCTAGCTGAGTTCTGCTAGATCTGTTAAGGGAGAATGGGATCAGACTCGTTGGGCTGGCTGAGTTCTGCTAGGTCTGATAAGGGAGAATGGGATCAGACTCGTTGGGCTAGCTGAGTTCTGCTAGGTCTGTTAAGGGAGAATGGGAGCAGACTCGTTGGGCTAGCTGGGTTCTGATAAGGGTTAATGGGAGCAGACTCGTTGGGCTGGCTGAGTTCTGCTAGATCTGTTAAGGGAGAATGGGATCAGACTCGTTGGGCTAGCTGAGTTCTGATAAGGGAGAATGGGAGCAGACTTGTTGGGCTAGCTGAGTTCTGCTAGATCTGTTAAGGGAGAATGGGATCAGACTCGTTGGGCTGGCTGAGTTCTGCTAGGTCTGATAAGGGAGAATGGGAGCAGACTCGTTGGGCTAGCTGAGTTCTGCTAGGTCTGTTAAGGGAGAATGGGAGCAGACTCGTTGGGCTAGCTGGGTTCTGCTAAGGGAGAATGGGAGCAGACTCGTTGGGCTAGCTGAGTTCTGCTAGGTCTGATAAGGGAGAATGGGAGCAGACTCGTTGGGCTAGCTGGGTTCTGCTAGGTCTGATAAGGGAGAATGGGAGCAGACTCGTTGGGCTAGCTGGGTTCTGCTAGGTCTGTTAAGGGAGAATGGGATCAGACTCGTTGGGCTAGCTGGCTTCTGCTAGATCTGTTAAGGGAGAATGGGAGTAGATGTTGTCCTAGTTCACTGTGGATGTTGTCCTAGTTCACTGTGGATGCTGTCCTAGTTCACTGTGGATGTTGTCCTAGTTCACTGTGGATGCTGTCCTAGTTCACTGTGGATGTTGTCCTAGTTCACTGTGGATGCTGTTCTAGTTCACTGTGGATGTTGTCCTAGTTCACTGTAATGTTGTTCACTGTACATGTTGTCCTAGTTCACTGTGGATGTTGTCCTAGTTCGCTGTGGATGTTGTCCTAGTTCACTGTGGATGTTGTCCTAGTTCACTGTAATGTTGTTCACTGTGGATGTTGTCCTAGTTCACTGTAATGTTGTTCACTGTACATGTTGTCCTAGTTCACTGTGGATGTTGTCCTAGTTCGCTGAAAGAAGAAGAGTAAAGGTTGCTATGGCAATAACATCACATTATAGATCAGGGATATTCAAATCTGACCCTACGTGGTCCGGACTACTACTGGTTTTCTGTTCTACCTGATCGTTAATATCACCCACCTGGTGTCCCAGGTCTAAATCAGTCCCTGATTAGAGGGGAATCACCCACCTGGTGTCCCAGGTCTAAATCAGTCCCTGATCAGAGGGCAATCACCCACCTGGTGTCCCAGGTCTAAATCAGGCCCTGATTAGAGGGGGAATCACCCACCTGGTGTCCCAGGTCTAAATCAGGCCCTGATTAGAGGGGAATCACCCACCTGGTGTCCCAGGTCTAAATCAGGCCCTGATTAGAGGGGAATCACCCACCTGGTGTCCCAGGTCTAAATCAGGCCCTGATTACAGGAGAATCACCCACCTGGTGTCCCAGGTCTAAATCAGGCCCTGATTAGAGGGGGAATCACCCACCTGGTGTCCCAGGTCTAAATCAGGCCCTGATTAGAGGGGGAATCCCCCACCTGGTGTCCCAGGTCTAAATCAGGCCCTGATTAGAGGGGAATCACCCACCTGGTGTCCCAGGTCTAAATCAGGCCCTGATTAGAGGGGAATCACCCACCTGGTGTCCCAGGTCTAAATCAGGCCCTGATTAGAGGGGAATCACCCACCTGGTGTCCCAGGTCTAAATCAGGCCCTGTTCAGAGGGCAATCACCCACCTGGTGTCCCAGGTCTAAATCAGGCCCTGATCAGAGGGGAATCACCCACCTGGTGTCCCAGGTCTAAATCAGGCCCTGATTAGAGGGGGAATCACCCACCTGGTGTCCCAGGTCTAAATCAGGCCCTGATTAGAGGACAACAATCAGTGGAACTGTCTTCAAGGTTCAGATTAGAATGCAGGGATTATAGACCACTTTATCGTGACCCAGGGCAGCTCAGGGTTACGTCATCCCCAGAAAACCCATCCTAGATGTATCCATGTTTGTACTTCTGTCAGCCTGCTATTTCTCTTCACAACAACTGATTGGACTGATGACTTTGAAAACAAGTTGTTTTGCCTAGGGACCATGTGGCCACGTTCTCCCCACCTCAATTACCACACTAATTGGATCCCATAAAGCTAGCCACTAAACTAGCTCTAAGTAGTTTCTTTATTGTCCTAATGAAAGCACATGTTGGCATCAGGAATGGTTGGGATCGCAGGCCTCCAGAGCTTCTCATTGTTACAGGCCGTGTCCCAAAGGGGGCACCTTATTCTCTTTATAGTGCACTACTTTAGATCAGAGCCCCTATGTACACCCTATTCCCTATATAGTGCACTACTTTAGATCAGAGCCCTATGGCACCCTATTCCCTATATAGTGCACTACTTTAGACCAGAGCCCTATGGCCCCCTATTCCCTACATAGTGCACTACTTTAGATCAGAGCCCCTTATGTTCACCCTATTCCCTACATAGTGCACTACTTTTGACAGGTCTGCTAGTGCACTAAGGAATAGAGTGTACATTTGGGACGAAACCACAGAGTCTCTACTCCCAGTAATGACATCACCAGCTTCCTCCCAAGATCCTAAAATTCTCCCGTTAGCGTTGTGAGAATGCAGGGGAACAGAACCGGGTTGTGAGGATGCAGGGGAACAGAACCGGGTTGTGAGGATGCAGGGGAACAGAACCGGGTTGTGAGGATGCAGGGGAACAGAACCGGGTTGTGAGGATGCAGGGGAACAGAACCGGGTTGTGAGGATGCAGGGGAACAGAACCGGGTTGTGAGGATGCAGGGGAACAGAACCGGGTTGTGAGGATGCAGGGGAACAGAACCGGGTTGTGAGGATGCAGGGGAACAGAACCGGGTTGTGAGGATGCAGGGGAACAGAACCGGGTTGTGAGGATGCAGGGGAACAGAACCGGGTTGTGAGGATGCAGGGGAACAGAACCGGGTTGTGAGGATGCAGGGGAACAGAACCGGGTTGTGAGGATGCAGGGGAACAGAACCGGGTTGTGAGGATGCAGGGGAACAGAACCGGGTTGTGAGGATGCAGGGGAACAGAACCGGGTTGTGAGAATGCAGGGGAACAGAACCGGGTTGTGGGGATGCAGGGGAACAGAACCGGGTTGTGAGGATGCAGGGGAACAGAACCGGGTTGTGAGGATGCAGGGGAACAGAACCGGGTTGTGAGGATGCAGGGGAACAGAACCGGGTTGTGAGGATGCAGGGGAACAGAACCGGGTTGTGAGGATGCAGGGGAACAGAACCGGGTTGTGAGGATGCAGGGGAACAGAACCGCGTGCCGGCGCCGTTAGGAAGGTCAACTGGGAGGGAATATTAGCTTTGTTCCTGTTCCTGTTTGCTGTTGAATTATGGGATTAGAGGTAATAATGTGTGTTTGCTGTGAACCGTGACCCAGAGTAGGTTTACGGAGACGCTGTCAGGATGCTTTCAGAAGACACGGGTCACGGTCACGGGTTTGGGACTCGGACAGAACCAGCACTGATGTTCCCTGTATGTCCAGAACCCACTGGATCAGACTAGAGGGAGAGAGATGTAATGTCACACTGAGAGGGAGACAGAGGGGAAACTCCCGTCCCCACTCAGAGAGAGACAGACAGAGGGGAAACACCCGTCCCACTCAGAGAGAGACAGGGAGAGGGGAAACTCCCGTCCCACTCAGAGAGAGACAGAGGGGAAACTCCCATCCCACTCAGAGAGAGACAGAGGGGAAACTCCCATCCCACTCAGAGAGAGACAGGGGGAAGCAGACAGAGGGAAAAATCCCGTCCCACTCAGAGAGACAGACAGAGGGAAAACTCCCATCCCACTCAGAGAGAGACAGGGAGAAGCAGACAGAGGGAAAACTCCCGTCCCACTCAGAGAGAGACAAACAGAGGGAAAACTCCCGTCCCACTCAGAGAGACAGACAGAGGGAAAA